>NW_028247029.1:0-66009 GCF_964263255.1 Lissotriton vulgaris | reverse complement strand
AATAGATGCCCATGACTTCTCCAGGCTGCGAGTTAGATGCTTTTTGTGGACCAGGAGAGACTTTTGGCAAAACTCTTCTTACATGACTAAAGAGAGAACGGGAGGAGAGGGGGTGAGAGGTAGAGGGTGAGAGAGACAGACAGACAGACAGAGATCTGGACAGGTTTCATTATCAAAGCTCAAGAATTGAAAGGTGTCCAAGGTCTACGTATGACTTGCTAGTGCAATTGTCCAAATTTATGTGGCATTCTGGAACAAGTAGTCCTGGTTTTATAGTGGGATAAACAAGACTACAAGTCCTAGAATGCAAAGAAAAATCCTAGATTAGAGAAGCTAGCTACTGAGGCGGTGAGCAGGGGTTATCTAAAGTGTATCCCCCTTACTCTGACTAGAAGCAAGGGTCACTATTTGGACAAAGGTACCTACCTCTGCCAACTAGAGACCCCCATTACTAACAACTCCCATCCAGGGCATTTATATCTTGCACCACAGCCTCCCAACCTGCCTCCATGCTGCTGGGTCAAGAACTTACCCATGTTAAGCTTTGAGAGTGTCCAGAAATATCTGGAATTTTGTAAAGACTTTCAAAGTTTAGTATTTTTACACAGGTGATGCCCTGGATGCCTTGAGCAAGAGATGTTGGATTCCTTTCTGGTGTTCCTGGGTACCCTAGTTTTGGGAGCCACTGACCCCACCTAAAAATGTTCTCTGAAACTCCTACAGATCTATTGGCTTAATAACTGTTGACGACTGGGATCAAATGTAACTTGCCTACACAAAATACTACACTCCCAGATCACCCAAATATTTTGTCCACTACCACCACATTCAAGATTCAAATCTATGAATATCCAGTTGCTCCAGGGGCTATTTAAAAACCAACCTGCTGAAGCTCAGTTTCAAGCTAATGACCCTAAAGTCCCTCAACTTGGTACACAGTATCCTGAACTGGGTATGAGCGTCACAATTTACTGCACAGTCTCTAACGTTGGGTGTGAGCTTGTTACATTAGAGAAGAGTCGCTCCTTAAGGAAAAGCCTCACTAATAGCTTGCATCTTACATTTGTTTAACATAACCTCACTTATTTCATAAACTTTATTTGACAATTAAGTCATAAAAGTATACATAAAATACACAAATGTTAATTAAAAAGTCATTAAAAAAAAAAGTCATTAAAAAAACCATACAATAAATATTTAAAAAGAGTATTAAACTACAATGGACTATTGCCGAATTACAATTTAAAAGGGCATAAAATCAATTTCATCAATATACATTTATCCAGAGGAGTATTGCACAGAAATTCACGAGAATTAACCCTAGTATACATAGGCAAAAACAGCTTAATCTTCACATAGTTACCGCTGTATGTTTTGTGCGGATTACCCAAGCCCATCTCAAGAATTTAGCCACGGCAACAGCAATTCTAGGCGTCGGATCTGTAGTTAGAATTCTCAGAGCCTCAGCATGCCTGTGTATCCCAAGCAGTTTACATATAGGCTTGATCCACATCATTCTGGGGGCAGTATACAGAGGACAAAAGAATAAAAAGTGACTTAATAACTCTTGTTCCTCCCCACACTTAGGACATCTGGCGTTACCACTTTTATCTGCCCATTTTACTGTAAAAGATCTTACTGGGAATGTTCCTACCCTAAGCTGGAAATAGAGCTTGCGATCCTGTTGTTTACCAATAATGTCCCAATATTGTTCCAGTTTTGGTTGGGCTTTAATATCCATGAAACGACCAGTTAAGTGTGAGGAGAGACCCTGTGACCTCTCTCCTGTGATCACGACCTCCCAATACTTTTCTTTTAGGGATTTTATAGAGGGAAATTGAGCATTTTCCGGGTCCTCCCATAGATCCCTCATTCCTAATTTGAAGAGTATCGATCTAATGGCCTTCAGCCAATGTATTCTATGGCACATGTCCTTAGCCATTATCTCCCTTAGACCCTGGGCATAATGCTGTAGTTCTTCTGTAGTCCATAAACGGCGCCAGTAAAGTACTGGCCGCAGAAAGGCAAGATCCTGGACCACCTTTTTTCCAAGATCCCACATTAGCGGTATTAACGGGGTACTTATGGGAACGCTAGTAGCTTTTTGAAGGAATTCATTTTCAGCTAGCGTTAGCTTTCTTAGATCTTCAAAGCCCCAGAGCTCGGCTCCATATAGGGCCGAACCTAAGACCTTCATCCTGTATACTTCCAATAAGGGGCTAATGGGCTTTGTTGTTGAAGAGGTGAATTTTTTCAAAAGGAAGCCTGCCTGCTGGCGGAGTTTTAGCACCGCGATGTCCAATTGGCTAGACCACCCCAAGTCTCTCTGAAGGGTAACCCCCAGGTAGGTGAAGGCATCTACCCGCTCCAGCGGGGAACCATTCATATTAATCAGCCCTCTGAAAGGTCTATTTGTCCCGCACGTTTTATGGCCGGTCAGGACCATATACTTAGTTTTTGTCGTATTTATTTCTAGGCCCCTATTCAAACAAAAATCTTCAAACCGCTTCAGTGCTTGCTGGAGTCCACTCGGAGTCTTTGAAATGATGAGAGTGTCGTCTGCGAACATGAGGATCGGGACCCGCTCACCAGACATCGCAGGGGCATCAGTCGGGACAAGGGAGAGGAAATCCGCAACCCCATTCACGAAGAGCGAGAACAAGGTTGGCTCCATGACGCAACCCTGCCTCACTCCACGCTCCACCGGAAAGGGCTCCGTAACCTCCCCCTGGCGACCCCACCGAACCCGAGCGAAGGTATCCTCATGAGGGCGGACAATCGAGCTCAGCAATTTAGGTGCCATCCCCAGCTCCGCTAGAACTTTCCATAGTGTGTTACGAGGGACCAGGTCGAAAGCCGCTTTTAAGTCAACGAAAACGGCATACAAAGTACCCTTTTCCAGGACCACAGTACGCCAGTATAACATAATAAACTGGAAAACCTGGTCTACGGTACATGTTTTTGGGCGGAAACCAGCCTGGAGGTGACTCAAAATATTGTCATTATCCATCCAGGCCTGAATTCTGCCCAAAACCAGCCGTCCCATGATTTTTTGTAAGCAGTCAATTAGACTTATTGGTCTATAATTGGCTGCAAGCGACTTATCACCCTTTTTATATACCAGCACTATTTCTGGCCCTTTCCATGAGATAGGCACTTCCATCCCTTGGCCTATGGCGTCTGCCATATACAAAATATATAATCGCCAACGCCCTCTGTTGTTCAGAAATAGATCTGCTGGGACACAATCCATGCCGGTAGCACGACCCTCAGTGACTTGGTCCAATGCCCTATCCACATCACTCAAGGAGAAGATAGGTTCCTTATACACAGTATGGACAAAGGCTCCTTCGCTAATACTAATAGCACCAGCAGCATATTGGGGCTTAAAATAGTCAACCCAAGAATTACGGTCGACATTATTATGAGGGCTCTCTCGATGTCCTCCCCCATCCCATTTAAAGATTTCCCAGAAAAGTTTGGGGGTCTTTGTAGAGCACGCCACTTTCAAATCCTGCCACAGGCCCTCTTCCCAATCCCTTTTAGCAGTGAGTTGCTTGAGCCTGTAGTTCGCACGAGCTAGTCTTATGGTACCCATATCTTTAGACTTTAGGGCTAGACCCAACTCCCTCCTAGCTTGGCACCAGGAGCCATCATACCAGCTCTCTGTTTTTTTAGCTGAAATTCTTCTTTTTTCTCAGCTAGGTTTGCAGAAGTATGTTTTCAATTTAACAAAGAGCCTATTGTGTGCCTCTAATAAAAGATAAGGGGGAGATCCTTTCAGGGTGGCTTCCTCCATAGCCTTTAAGGCCCCTTCCAGGTCTCCCTCAATAATACTAATTATTTCCTGATGCTTTGCGACTTGACACCATTTAAGGTGACGCTCGTCATTTGCCAAAACTAAATGCGGGTAAAAATGCCCTTCATGAGCATCAGCCCCTGTGTGAATGCCCAGGTTAAACTTTGAACTCAGAGGATTATGGTCACTTTCCATACGAGACACTACCTCCATATCAAGGAGAGTGGACCACATCTTAAGAGGGGCAAGTAAGTAATTAATGTTACTTGCCCTAGCACCATTGTCGAAGGTTTCCTTTCCCATTTTATCTGACAATGTGCACCCGTTGGCAGCCCTCAGCTTGTTTTCCATACAGAAGCCCTTTAACTGGATAGCAGCCTCAGTCCATTTTTTTATGGGTTTAGTACTGAGGTGAGGAACTCCCCACCTAGCGTCCTCCTCTTCTGTCAAATGGATATCGTCCAGACCAAGGGGTTCAAAAGTGGTATTGAAGTCACCGGCAATCAATGACATTATGTTATTTGGGGTAGCCTGTAGTAATGTATCAAGTTTAGCTACAACTTCTGATTTCTTGCCACCTTGAAGCCCCCTAGCATAAACATTATAAATGTTGATCTCTAAATTGGCATGAAAACTGAATCTAACACCAAGAATGTCATTACATACAATAGGGAGCAACTGGGTGTTACATTTTAGGGACTGCCTGACCCATATAACTAAGCCCCCCATAGGTCGCCCTTTAGTTTTTTTTACAGCAGGGACAAAAAAATTCAAATAGCCAACTCTAAACATTGGTTCAACTGCCCAAACTTCTTGGAACAAACAAATGTCAAAGTGGTCAATAAAGTCTGCCCAAGCCTGCGAGATAAGTTTCGACCCCAATCCTGCCACATTCCAAGAGACCAGCGATGTCCGGGATAGTGGTTCGTCTGATATTGTGCCCAATTTGCCCCGTGCGGGACGTCCCCCTAAGCCAGAATGTGTATTATACTGCCTGTTCAAGGACTGATCTACCTCTAGTGCCTCAAAAATAATATCACATGTAGTACTTTGGCCAGCCTCAACCAACCCTTCATCTTTACAACTCTGGACGGGCGCATTCCCTTTCCCAGTCTCCATCCCCTCCCTGCCATCCCCTCCCCTACTACCCAAGATGGACTTTTGTGGTTCAAACTGTCAATCACAGTCCCCTAACCCCGACAGGGCCTGGAATCTGTTGAACAACCTTATGTTCCCTAGGGGGAAAAAGTTAGATACAGTTCCCTGAGAAAACATATCCCTCTCAAAGGAAACTGGAATAGGGGGGCCATAGAAGTAAGCTAAGAGTAGAGCTTGTATCCCATTGGACAGATCATTATGAGACCAATTACAGATAAAGTTGACACATATCTGGTCTCTGAAATTAATAATGATACAGTCTCCTGCTACCGTCTTGCATCCCTTGCCTATCCAGTTGACTCTCCTGACACCCATAATTTCAGCTCACATGTTCACTGGCAATGGTCGGTACTTATTTAGCCAGAAAATGCATTTATGCTTTAAATCTTGGTATGATTCTCGTTTCCCACGGGCTAGTGGGGTGACCCCTACCAAGACTACCACAAAGGGGGCTGATTGGGGAGGGAGGTCAATATAAGGTAGGGGAGGCTCACTGTGAGCCCTGATTGGGGCAGGTAAATTTGGCTGTTTATCCTTCAACTTAGTTCCATCACTCAAAATTCTCTCTTTGCTCAATGGCTTCGCTCCCACCCCTGTATGATTAAGTACCGGGGAAGTATCTGTCCGTGACAATGTGGCTTGTGGCGTCCCACTAACTTGATGTATATTTCCCACTCCTGTCAGAGCGGCAGGTTGTAGATTAGCAATTTGACCTTGTAAACAGCCAAAATTGGCCTTGCAGTCTGGCTTGACCCGGTACCACTGTTAGAATTAATTTCACCATTGTCTACAATAGTTTTTGGCCTTGCAGTATGAACACCACGACTTGGTCCTGCCTGTTTCTGAACTGATACCAATGAAAGTTCGAGGCACACCAGTCTGTTTTCAATGGAGTCCAGCCGTTCATGCAATGGGAGACACATTTTCTTAAAGGTGCCCTCCAGTCTTTTCCAGAAAGAGGGACCCAACTCCCTGTATGCATCCTCCCCCCTATTGTCCAAATGGCTTCCCTACCCACTTCTATCATCCCTATCCAATTGTACGGGGGTGATTGGTGGCATCGCTGCTGGGTCATCAGGTGGAAAATTACTTTTACAAGATCTTGCTTTTTTCCCTCCAGCATTCGTTTGTGGTCCAGGGCGTTTCCTTTTTGCTTGCTCCCTCCCCTTTGGCTGGACCATAATAGCTTTTACTTGGCCAGCAGATCGAGTCTTAATTTTAGGGGATGGGTCTCTGACCGTGTCGCTGCTGGGCACTCCTTCTCTTGGAGAATGGTCACTTATACTCATAATAGTTGTTGATTGGGGTGAAGAAGTGGTTACTACTCCTGAGGGAGGAAGCGAACCCTGTGAGTTGGTTTGTAAGTGGGTCGGTGATTTGGCATGTGCCAGGGGGCCCAGGGAAGACCTTTTATGAAAGGATGTGTCCAAGGATAGTCTTTTTTCGGTAAGTTCAATATCCTTGGCAAGTGCGGATGACACCCTTATAAGAAAGTTATCAAGAGTTCCTAATAGTGAACCACCAGTTGATTTCCTGCAACTAGGACCACCATGTTGTGAGGCAGCCATCTTTTCAATACCTAGTGTAATACTCAATTCGGTAACAGATAATGAATACATGACATCCGATTTCTTTCCGATGCAACACTGACCTTGTTAATGCTGTGGCAGGTGTCAGAGGGGTGGCCCGTCCCGTCCTTGGCCGGTCTTGAACGGGCTTAAACGGGCCCGCCCTTGGCCCGGGCTTCGCCCGGCTCTTCCCGCGGAGCGGGCCTCTGCGCCTGCTTTATGCACCTCCTGGTGCGGGCGCGCCGTCAGCGGTGCGCGCCGCCGCTGTGCCTGCCAGGATTTGTGGTCCCGGGGCGGCGGCGCGGAGAATGGTATTTGCTGACTCTTGGCCGGTGGCGGCGTGTGATGTATCCCTCTGGACTCTTGGCGATGGTGGCGTCCCGTTCAGGTAAGGTATTTTAGAGCTTCCCAGAAGTCACTTAGCACGACACTGGTTGCCAGCACGTGAAATGAACTGAACATAAGTCAATGACTTGAACCTTAAGCACCGTAGGAAAACCGACAGACACTACTGACTTTTCCAGACGACTTCTGCGTCACACCCTATACGTAATCAGTGACGCATTAAGAGAATCCTCGTACCCACCACACTCCTGACAGCCTCACTTATTTGATATAAGTCTCACAAATTAATGCACATTTGGTGTGAATGCAACACCTTTAAGAACAAACTTACTCATTTCAATATGAGGCATTAGTGACTCGCAGCCACTGCAAATGGATGTAAATAATTTCTGCAGGCATTTATTAATGGTGCCTTCATCGACCTCACATTTTATTTTCCATGAAGAGTTAGCATTACATTATTATGTGACCAAATACGTATTCGTTCCGCGTTACTGTGGCTCTTAGTTATGAGCAATGAGGAAGGTTCACTCACTGGAAAGATGGTTTTTGACTGTCTGGCCTGTGACTTAGGGTTTTCTATTCCCTGGCTGTCCTATGTAATAAAGTCACTGGTGTAAGGTTTGCTTTTTGTGAGTCAGTTATAGGTGCGCTACCCATCAGAAAGCGAGCACAGGCTCTGTTGTTAGAAAAATTGCAAGGTATCAGGTTGCTTGAGGAAGCACGGAAACCCAGTATTGCTATTTTTGGTGCTGTGCCAATTGATTACCTGATGAATACTAGTGGGAGTTAGGTGCGCTCGCTTTTATTTCGATTTAAAGCAGGGACCTTGACATACTCCCTTTACTTCCCACGAGGTTTCCAGTACATCTTGTGCTCACAAGTTCACCCGAACAACAATGTACCTAAGCAAATTATGATTAACTTTAATTTCTTCTGTGGGTATTACAAATTATTTACAAGAATGTATTTAGCACCCTTTGTAAGGCTCATAAAGGATCACAAATGCCAAGCTTTTCGTTTTTTTCAAGAATTAACTGACAATAAAGCCTGTCATTGTGTAAGTTTGTTTCTCAAGGCAGCCGTACACGGAAGAAGCACTATGCACTTCGACTAACCTCATGTACTATTTATTATGTATGCCATGCTTTTACTTATGTTCTATACGATACATGTTGTTCGACGTTGATGTTGATTTTTTATCGGCCCTGTATGCATTTTAGACTGCTTTTATGGCAGGTCTTCCTGCCGAATAAAGATGCTTTTTAGGTCTCGCCTAGACGAAAGCAAAAGCGAAGCTTTTGCTGTCTATGCGAGACAACTTATGTTGCCGCTTTTCTGGGAATATTGTGGACATCAGACTGTTACGAGCTTTTTCTGCTGTAGTCAGGCTGTCACGAGCTTCTCCTTTGGAGATTTGACCTCGTGAGCGCGCCTTGACTGCATCTAATGGGCCGTGCGCTTCCGTGCCACTCGCTTTTCCTGCCGAGATTAGACCTCGTGAACGCGCACACATCCTCTCTCTTCAAAGAGAATGTGCACGCCCTTCAACGCCTCTCTCACCTCCCCATCTGAAGTTTGCTGTCCTCTCTCTCGCTAAGGCTCTCTCCGGGTCCTTTCCCTACCTGCCTCTCCATGCTCCGCTCTCTGTCTCGTGGGCCGCGGTGCTCCTCTATCTCTTCGGTGTCGAAAGTAGAGAAGTCCAATTTTGTATATATGGTTCATGTTTAGGAAACTAGTAATGTTAGAGTGAGTACTTATCAGATATATATGAATGATTTCTGGGCAGAGTTGAAATTATGGACAAAGAAATTGTCCTATAAATGTATATACACATAATTAGTATTAAGATATCGCGTTTTAAGCGAATTCCTACATTCCCAAAATGCTCCTTGGCTATATGCAAATAAGGTTTGCACACTCATTGGAGAGTGCGTCTACCCCCTTTCACACACCCCTTTCGTTTGTGCTCCTTCCGATTGGCTTACATCGGAACTGAAAGGACGCTACAAAAGCCACCATCTTGGAAGAACTAGATACCAAGCCCAGTCAATACAGATCTACCGGTAAGAAAGCAAACGTTGCGACGTTTATCTGTTTAATGCAATTAATGTGAATTTATGAGCAAGAACAAAAACATGTTGCATTTGCTACATGTTGTAATTTTGCTTGAAATTTACATTGAACAACAGAATCAAAAATTAGAAAATTACACGGACATTTACAATACCTGGGTATATAAGTGCTTCATTTCAGTTTTGACGCAGAACTAAACCGGCGAGCACAAGACAAGATGCACCACTTTCATGACGATCGTTACACAAAAGGACCGCCTTCATTCTCATGCGTGCCTGGAAGTTGCCTGTTTGTCCCTTTTCTGTGTTGCTGACAGCCAGACCTTGCCCGCTTCTCAGACACGCCTCCACTAGTTTGTACAACTCTCTTGCATATCTTTGGCTCTCCTCCTTTACGGCGAGTACCCTGTTACCGATTGATGCTTGGGCACTGTGCTCCACTGTTAAGGTAAAATAAAATAAAATAAAAACTGTTAAATAATAATTGACGTTTTACAACAAGGAGTCACATTGTTTTCGAACTTATCTGTTTTGACTTTTTGCCCAATGTTCCTTTAAATCCCACCGAGTTCTTCTTTGTTGCATCAGGTGACCGAGGAGGCTCCTTCAGGAAAGTATATTTTTTCAACCGATTTTGCAGGAAAGAGCAGGCTGAATCAATGTTTTTCTTCAATCCGAATCAATCAGGAAATGAATTTCCCCTGCATTTTTTCCTGAAACTCTCTCTAATCTATTCCAAAACATCGGACCGCATGAATTCCCCTATAATTGCAAAGCACTAATGCGCTTCGATGCCTCTTTAGGGGTTTAACTCACAGCGCATAAGAAGCTCCCCAAACTGCTTTGTCTTGTTCAGTAGAGAAAACATCTATAATTGTTTTATTTATGCGCCGCAATGTGTTTCAGAAAACAAGAAACTTTGACTGTACCGGATTTGTTTATTATAATTAAATGCATGTATTGTGTTCTACTATTTTTGTGACTAGAATAGCCGCGTAATTAGGTCCCGATCCCCGAAATTCTGCAGGACGCGTGTTATTTATTACACTCCCGCTTTTTACTTGCCTTCTCGGACACTGACAGAAGGAGACCGCTAGAACTACTTATCCCTTCAAGCTCCGTGGCTGGCAAGTTGACATACATTCTGTGCGACGTGGAGTGCTGTTTACGGTAGCTGAAACTGAGGGCTAGCGATATCTCTGTTCCCGGCCCTTTCTGACAGTACAAATGACGTTCAAGCCAACAAAAGGAAAGGTGAGTGAGAGAGAAAGTCCTGCTTTCTGGTGGGAGCTTGGGGACGGGTAGTCTGAGTTCGTAGAAGAGTTCTTCTGTTTCCCATGCGCATGTTTCAGAACCTCAACCAGGCAAGTCTGATGCTATCTGGGACTTGCAGTCCTGTGTATCCCAGTATAAAATCTGTTCGTCAGTACACAGACACAACAGGATTACCTATTGACGCTGGATTGGGAAAGAAGAGAGCCCTTGATAATGTGCAAGATGCACCATACCACTGAAGAAAGAGTTTAGAAATCCCTGCGACTTGGGAGTCAGAGAAAAGGGATCCCATGGATACGGGGGTAAAGGCATTATTTTATGTGTGGGAGTGGGGATAGGGGCCGGGGCAGAGGTATAGGAGACTACATTTCTGTTGTGGCGAGCGTGGGCCGGTAGCGGGGGAGGTGCTGTGTTTGGTGGCAGGGTCAATTTTTGGGGACCCACTACAAATTGCCTTTGGGCTTGAGGCCTGTTTCTGTCACTCTGCTAAATTTATTGTGCCTCGTACGTGGAACACGCTGCACCGTATTCACTACATCCACCTTTCCCAGGCAGTCTCATGTCTCATGCGCATATAAACAGCATCTTGGTAATGAGCCGGCTCTGAGGGCTGCGAACAAAAATATCACTGAGCATGCTTCCTCACTCCCAAATCAGATTCCGGGTCTACAGATCGCACTGTGCAGTATGTCACTGTGTTACTTTTAGGGTGGTTTTGGATTAAGATTCGCTGCTTTCAGGGCTCTTTTCATGTCTGTCTGTCTGTCTGCTTGCCGTGTGTATCTGGGCTGCTTATTAGGAGCTAGGGAGTTGTGCCGTGTTTCCCTTGCTTCTTTTCGTCTCTATCTTCCTGGACTGATCTTCAACAGGGGATAGTGCGGTGAACGCGGATTCTATTCTCTCATCGGTTTTCATAGTGAGAGGGTAACCATAACCTTTTTTGCCTGTTTCTGTCTCGGTCTCCCTCTGTCAAAAATTGCGCTTGGGGGCTGTGTGTATGTGCCTTGTCTGTCCCCCAAACTCTGCACAGTCGCATACATTCGAGAAGAAAATCTTTCATCTGGAATATTACAATGAAAATCAGGGAAGGAATATCCAAGCCGGATTCAGAGGAGGTAAGCACCAATTGTTGTTGTATGTGTTTTTATTTTTTAGCTGTGTAAGAATTTATTTCCTCGATGCCAAGGACTTTATAATCCTAGCTCTTTTCTGGTGTTATAATTGTGACAAATGCCTTGATGAATTGACTTACATTTGTCGTCCTCCTTAACCTATTTTCTGAATTCCAATGGTTATACTTAACTGCTCAGATAAAGATTTTTTACCTACATTGTGCTTGCTCTCATCCCCATCCTTGTGGGCGATCTTACTTTGATCCATCGGTTACATGCTGTATGTGCATATCCACACAAGCCCCAGACATGATGCACAAACTCGCAATTAACATTGGCATGGCCTGTCTGTACCCGTCATTTAGCTCATGTGAGGGGGTGACCCAGTGCCTTCAGACCCTGACCGGTGCGTAGTTGTGCTTTACCAACTCCTGATGGATTGATATGTCTCTGCCACTTCTATCATTCATACACTCACCCTCTTTGCACGGTGCTCATGCTGGAGATGCAGGGTCGAAGAGTTCTGTGTGCCCTATACACCTAGCCCAAATAAAGTCTCCGTGCACAGCAGTTCCGTTTTTAAGCTGAGAATGTTCACAGCCCTGGAAGATGTTCTCTGGCCCCTCACTGCAGTCTTCCCCTCGCCTTCAATGCACATCTTCTGTGATGTCATTCAGGTTGAACTGTTATGGTGCTTGCCTGCTAGGAATGGTTTGTCCATGCTCCTAGTGCATGTGTTCGCTGCCAGGGAATGCTTGTGCTCACCTGTAAGGGATGTCCTGTCCACTCTTCTGATCTATGAGCCCGGGTGCAACAGATTGTTTAGTTGTACAAAAAATGGATATATTCATGTGCAGTGGATGGTTAGTGTGTTTTTAAACCCTTCATGGTGTGGCATATCGGCTGATCTTGCTTGGTGCTCACCTGCATTATTGCCTATGCAGGGTGGCTGCATTGTTTCTTACCCTTGCTACAGGCAGTCTGTCTGAGTCAAGCATGATGTTTGCACAGCCATGAGTTTTCTACTCGTGTTATAATTTGTGAAGCACACATTGGTTTACCACATCCTGAGTGTTTGCTTGCATTAGCCTCTCTCTTACCTCACCTATTGGCCTTCTATGTCTCTCTATTCATTGATGTCCTCTTTCCCTCACGTTTTCCCATTATTTTATTTCTTTCTCTCTACAATGCTCTCTCTGCCTCTTCTGCTCCATCTATCACTCCCTTTGCTTTCATCTCTCTTTCTATCCCCTTCACTGTTTCCGTTCACTCTCTCTGCTTCCAATGTCTCGCTCGTTTAATACACCTGTCTTACCTCTGTCTCTCTCTCCCTATTTCACCATTCTCTACTTCTCCCTCGCTCTTCCTCTGTATGAGCCTCATCTCTTTACCTCATCTGCACCTCTTTTCTCTCTACTTCAATGCAATAGCTCTCGCATTTGCGAGAGATTAAGCTATTGGCATTGTAAATGACAATGCCATTTATTTATCTGTTTTCAAAAACAAAACATAAATAAAAATGTTGGCATTTACAGTGCCAATAGCTCTAACTTTTCAAAAGGCGAGACCGTTGCATTGTAAATGCTTGTTATTTTTATTTTTGATTTGACTTACTCATTTCATCTAAGTCTTGCATCTTGGTGAACTGTCTCACTGGGTGTAGGTTTCACATGGATGAACACATTCTCACTCAGTGGCAGTGGCGTCACTAGGGGGGTGCGAGGGTGCAGACCGCACCGGGTGACACATGGGGTGACAGTGACACCAATCTGGTTACGCTCGCTGGGACAGTGTGTGAAGACAAGAGCTGGAGGTCTGGGGTGCACACACACTGAAAACATATGCGTGTGTGTAAGGGCATGGACACACGCCACTGATGTGTGCAGTGGTATAGAACGTTTCCATGTCTGTCTGCACTCACGAACAGACGGGTGGCATGAGCATGCGTCTCACAAACACAGCAGTCTGTCATTCTGCAATGGGCGCTAACGAAAAGGCTTATATTTTTAACATTTGATGGTGGTTTGCATATTATACAGGCTGCGTTACTTGCATATTCCTAATGTAGAGTGTGCAGTGCCCGTTTATGTATTTTATGCAGTGGCGTCACTAGGGTTGGTGTCACCCGGTGCGGGTAACACATGGTGTCACCCCCTCACGACTTACCGCATGGACCTCCTCCACTCCGAGTCCGCCAGTGGACACAGTTGGCAAATAATGGGACCATACAGAATCCTTAGTAACGTTTGTAAATTTAGGTCCTATATTTACAAAGGCCATAGAAGAAAAATTAAATTCAACAAGGTCGGAGGTAAAAGATTGTAAGAAGTTAAGAACTAAGAACTACATAAAAAATATGTTACTTTTTTATTTTTATTTTAACATTAAACTTAAAATGTTACTGTTACAGGAGATAAGGTTGTAATCAGCAGGGTCGCGCCCCCTGGTTCAGAAGGACCTGGGGCGTTTTTTCCCTGCCTTCTGTCAAGGGCTAAGGAACATGGGTTCCTGACAGTGCAAGGGGTGCCTTGGCGATATCCCCCGCGCATCGGACTCTCTGAAGAGTACTTACTGTTGGACATTTTGCTGGCTGGCGGCCATGGGGGAGAGCTCTTCGCCAGCTCGGGGTGCTGCACCTTCTTCCAGTGCTTGGCTTGTGAACTGATGGGGGCGTTGTCGAACAATGCTAGAACACTCAGCCAGTATACGCTCCATGCACGGGCCATATGCAAACCATAACCTTGAACTACATTATTAAGCTCATGCGCACACAGAACGCCGAGCAAGAGTAACATATTACAGACGGGGGGCGAAATGTTTCCTTATTAGCCAGGCGATCAGGTGGTGTTGCTAAGTTGTTACTCAAGACAACAGTAGTCAATGGCGGGGGGGAGGCGAGGGGGCCCTAGGCTAAGAGCTGCCGATTTTGGAACGGGAGAGTGAAGTTTGAAATGGTGAGGACAACCGCTGTACATGTCGCATCTATTTCATTTAATGATTTCCATCTACTTGTCTGTTTCTACAAAGAAGTCACACAAGTGAACCTTTTCAGTGACTTATTTATATAATCTATACTACTATTATAAAGGAAGAACTTTGAACCTTTGAGGCGGGTAAACTCGGGAACCACAGCGCCGATCCACACACCCGATACATCGTTGAAATTGTCAGGATGTACAGATGGACATAGGCTATATAAATTTAAAAAATATACGTTATTTAAAAAATTTCCGAGAAAAAAAAAAGTAGTGCCATGGAAATAGCGCCGGCCGCGACGTGCATGCTGACATCAGGAAGAGCGACGTCCAGGAGCGCGAGGAGGAGGGGCGGACAGGCGGGGAGCAGCGGTGAGGAGCGGTGAACAGGCTGGGAGGAGCGGAGAGGAGCGGCGGACAGGCGCGGAGGAGAGGGGAGGAACGGCGAGGAGCGGCAAGGAGCGGCGGACCAGTGAAGTCAGGAGCGCGGGGAGGTGCGGCGGATGAGGTAAGGCTCCGGGGGACCCACGGACAATGTCGGGGCGGGCGGGGGCCCTGAAGCCAAGGTCGGGACAGGCTGCTACTCGGGGGGACCCACGGACAATGTCGGGGCAGGCGGGGGCCGGGGCGGGCGGGGGCCTTGAAGCCTGATTGCTCCCGGACAAGGTCGGGACGGGCTGCCCCCCCCATCACACATTTTCTGTCTTTTTTCACTCTCGTTACTGTTTTCCTATCTTATTCTTCCTGTTTCTTTTTGCTTTTTCTTTTGTTCTGGCACAAAATCTGATGCTGAAAAATAAGTCCCTGGGCCGGATTACATAAAATTATTGACTGTAGCTATTTCATGTCCTTGGTAGTAAATTAAGCCATTGCTTGGCGTAAACACATTTTACCACTTTATTCGAAAAGCAAGTTTGCAGAGTTGGTAATGTGAGACTAGAATGTTTGTGTATGTTTACTCAATGGCATGTTGTCATAATTTGTGCTGTATTTTTATGTTTGCATTCTTGAAATATGAAATTGTTACTCTGTACAGTGGTTGCTGTGTTGCATTCTGGTTTTACATTTATGTTGTGCTCAGTTCTAGTTGTGTTGTTACGTTATTACGCATTTGATGTTGTGTTATGATTAGAGACTCTGCCCCCTTCGCCACCCCTCTGAAAATAGACTGTGTTTCCTTCCACCACTTTCCCATCGGCCAACTCCTCAGCCAGTAAGCAATGTCTCAATGCGTGCCATTGATTTTGTGTCTCAATGCGTGCCATTGATTTTGGGTAACAATAAACATCTGTTATCAGTGTCCAGTGCCTCATGCAGTGCAACTGTGTGTGTACGTATAGCGCATGTCAAGCTGCGCTTCTGCTTTCCACAACTTTCAAAAAGTGTCTGTGGTGAGCAGAACAGGGCTTATAAATTACACGTGCAAGAAGAATTAATAATACTCAATTGCTAGGTAATGCACTCCTGGTTCGTGATTAACGGTAATTTGAATTTTTGAGTTTAATTGTGCGCTTTAGGGTAGGGTATTTTTAACCTGGATCTTACACCAGAACACCCATTCACATACAAACCAATGTTATTCAAAGAACTCTTTTCCCGTAATGTTTTATTGAAAAAAAGGATATATTTACATGGAGCACAACATCGAACTCGGCCTTGTCGCTTGGGTCCTCCTTCCCCTTGTCTTGAATCGATTGTCGCTGTTAAGCCCTCTCCCCGCCCGTCTTTTTATGCAGCAATCAATCGGGACACCATTTAAGATAAACTATATTTTTCCATCTCTTTATCTTTTCATGTTACACTAACACTAACACTAACATGCTTATTTATACATGAACTTATATAATAGACAGGGCCGGACTGGCCGTAGCGGGCACCGGGCAATTCCCCGGTGCACCGCATGGGTGGGGGGCCGGTTTGTGGCCCCTGGGGGCCGTTTTTGTTACAGGGCCGTTTTTGCAGCACAGCTACAAAATCGTCCCTGTAACAAAATCGTCTCAAAACCGGTCCCGGCAAAGAGCTCGGCGGCACCACAACCCCCTGGGGGGGAGAGGGGGGTGGCTGAGCACTTTGCCAGGGCCGGTTTTAGTTCCCAGTCCGGCTCTGATAATAGAACATTCCTCTTATAGATGGGAATTCAGGAGTTGCATGGCACGGAGACCTGCTGATGCAGGACGCTGTGCGCGTTTACATTCAGAGAGACTTCTGGCAGTTACACTCATGACATGCTTATGTTTATGCAACGCCAACATTAGGAATACGTTTTGATTTATATCTGCCACACATAATGTTTATCTTGCCACTTAAGGAGCTGTGTATATATAGTTTTGTTATTCGTTATTATTAACTTGCTCACAATGGTGCCAAAGTTCAAGGCCCGAGGGCCGAGATTGTCCCTTTTTTTGTTTTTTGTGTTCATGATACTAGCACACAAGTACTTACTATCACCAATAGGGTGGCTGTCCGACAAAGAAGGGTCTGAAATGGTCCTGATATGTTCACACGATGAGTGATTAAAGAGAGTACCATGCTCAATTACACGTTTTCTTGCTTAAAAACAATATGTATTTTTGACTACAATACACGCGCATGTGAACCGCCCTTACCTTTTCTTTAGACTCCACTGTGGTTGTGGCTGGGCCCTTAGGGGTTCTGCAAATCGCCCAGCAGCACTCCCCTGCCGAGACTGTCTCCACTCAGTCTAAGTGCGTGGTGGTTGTGCGCGTCAGAGGAGCACAGCGAGGAGGCTGGCCCAGCCGTATAGGCAGAACATCAGTGGGAGTGATTACCTGAGATTGAAGGATTTGTTTATTTTGGTATTTTCTCCCCATCCCTTCCAAGGACATTCTTAGTCACAAAATGTGATAGAGAATCTATATAGAAGAAGCTGATTGGAAAAATGAAACAGAGTGAAATCTAGAAGTGTAACTAGATACCATGGTGAATAAGAGGCCATGTAACATTATATATATTTTATGTGCAGCTTCTGTCACCTTTGGCTTTATAGAAATTGCCCTAAAAACTGAAAAATGTGTATACTATATCTTCAAAGTCATCTTAGGGTGCAACAGTCCTGGACAGGGTCATGTTTGCTTGGCACACCATGAAAGTACTGGGAACAATCAGAATTGCTCTCAACGAGCCTACAGCATTTTGGCAAAGTTATGCGAAATATGGACTTCAAATGTAGTATTTTATCTTTTTAACATTGCTTCCTATCAAGGTAGAACCCTTCTTGAAAAAAACACTCGTGCCACTGCAAGTTAGGGCAAATATTACAGCTCACCACTTTCAAAGATCACCAGTAACCTCTCTGAGGACTGTGAAACTTTCAAACATTTTCCATGGAAATTTGGGCTCATTACGTAGTTGCATGCTGCTAGTTACACAACAGCTTTTACTGTTGCCCCACACTTTTTACCAAGTGGCATTTGTAATGTTTGTTTTTCATTTAGACTGTGAATGATCCCTCGGCTCCCTCCACCTCCCAAGACTTGTTGCTACTGTTCCTGGACTTCAACTCCTCCACAGTAGTCCTGCCCTGCTGGTAGGCCTAAGCTGCTACTATGCTTGTTCCAAAACAAGTGATGGACCGAATGTGGATCAATGTCACACATTCAACCCAGTCCAAAGATCTGGGCCCAAATCCATCGTTTTTTTGCACTCCACACCACCCTGGGTTAGACAATGGCGATATGCAAATCAGCTCTGACCCTGTGCCCCATGGGAACAGTCCAGTCCGAACTACAAAAGCCATGTCCTTCCCAGAACGGAATCAAGCATCCGAGGACCGGACCGGTTTCGAGGTAACACCTCTCATCAGCCCGGCTAGCTTGACTCCAAGTGGTGTGGAGTGCCTGGGACCCACGTCTGGGCATCCCCAGCGCACTTAGGGCGGAATATGCAAACACAACAGGTGATGGACCGAATGTGGATCAATGTCACACACTCACCCCAGTCCAAAGATCTGGGCCCAAATCCATAGTTTTTTTGCACTCCACACCACCCTGGGTTAGACAATGGCGATATGCAAATCAGCTCTGACCCTGTGCCCCATGGGAACAGTCCAGTCCGAACTACAAAAGCCATGTCCTTCCCAGAACGGAATCAAGCATCCGAGGACCGGACCGGTTTCGAGGTAACACCTCTCATCAGCCCGGCTAGCTTGACTCCAAGTGGTGTGGAGTGCCTGGGACCCACGTCTGGGCATCCCCAGCGCACTTAGGGCGGAATATGCAAACACAACAGGTGATGGACCGAATGTGGATCAATGTCACACACTCACCCCAGTCCAAAGATCTGGGCCCAAATCCATCGTTTTTTTGCACTCCACACCACCCTGGGTTAGACAATGGCGATATGCAAATCAGCTCTGACCCTGTGCCCCATGGGAACAGTCCAGTCCGAACTACAAAAGCCATGTCCTTCCCAGAACGGAATCAAGCATCCGAGGACCGGACCGGTTTCGAGGTAACACCTCTCATCAGCCCGGCTAGCTTGACTCCAAGTGGTGTGGAGTGCCTGGGACCCACGTCTGGGCATCCCCAGCGCACTTAGGGCGGAATATGCAAACACAACAGGTGATGGACCGAATGTGGATCAATGTCACACACTCACCCCAGTCCAAAGATCTGGGCCCAAATCCATCGTTTTTTTGCACTCCACACCACCCTGGGTTAGACAATGGCGATATGCAAATCAGCTCTGACCCTGTGCCCCATGGGAACAGTCCAGTCCGAACTACAAAAGCCATGTCCTTCCCAGAACGGAATCAAGCATCCGAGGACCGGACCGGTTTCGAGGTAACACCTCTCATCAGCCCGGCTAGCTTGACTCCAAGTGGTGTGGAGTGCCTGGGACCCACGTCTGGGCATCCCCAGCGCATTTAGGGCGGAATATGCAAACACAACAGGTGATGGACCGAATGTGGATCAATGTCACACACTCACCCCAGTCCAAAGATCTGGGCCCAAATCCATCGTTTTTTTGCACTCCACACCACCCTGGGTTAGACAATGGCGATATGCAAATCAGCTCTGACCCTGTGCCCCATGGGAACAGTCCAGTCCGAACTACAAAAGCCATGTCCTTCCCAGAACGGAATCAAGCATCCGAGGACCGGACCGGTTTCGAGGTAACACCTCTCATCAGCCCGGCTAGCTTGACTCCAAGTGGTGTGGAGTGCCTGGGACCCACGTCTGGGCATCCCCAGCGCACTTAGGGCGGAATATGCAAACACAACAGGTGATGGACCGAATGTGGATCAATGTCACACACTCACCCCAGTCTAAAGATCTGGGCCCAAATCCATCGTTTTTTTGCACTCCACACCACCCTGGGTTAGACAATGGCGATATGCAAATCAGCTCTGACCCTGTGCCCCATGGGAACAGTCCAGTCCGAACTACAAAAGCCATGTCCTTCCCAGAACGGAATCAAGCATCCGAGGACCGGACCGGTTTCGAGGTAACACCTCTCATCAGCCCGGCTAGCTTGACTCCAAGTGGTGTGGAGTGCCTGGGACCCAAGTCTGGGCATCCCCAGCGCACTTAGGGCGGAATATGCAAACACAACAGGTGATGGACCGAATGTGGATCAATGTCACACACTCACCCCAGTCCAAAGATCTGGGCCCAAATCCATCGTTTTTTTGCACTCCACACCACCCTGGGTTAGACAATGGCGATATGCAAATCAGCTCTGACCCTGTGCCCCATGGGAACAGTCCAGTCCGAACTACAAAAGCCATGTCCTTCCCAGAACGGAATCAAGCATCCGAGGACCGGACCGGTTTCGAGGTAACACCTCTCATCAGCCCGGCTAGCTTGACTCCAAGTGGTGTGGAGTGCCTGGGACCCACGTCTGGGCATCCCCAGCGCACTTAGGGCGGAATATGCAAACACAACAGGTGATGGACCGAATGTGGATCAATGTCACACACTCACCCCAGTCCAAAGATCTGTGCCCAAATCCATCGTTTTTTTCACTCCACACCACCCTGGGTTAGACAATGGCGATATGCAAATCAGCTCTGACCCTGTGCCCCATGGGAACAGTCCAGTCCGAACTACAAAAGCCATGTCCTTCCCAGAACGGAATCAAGCATCCGAGGACCGGAACGGTTTCGAGGTAACACCTCTCATCAGCCCGGCTAGCTTGACTCCAAGTGGTGTGGAGTGCCTGGGACCCACGTCTGGGCATCCCCAGCGCACTTAGGGCGGAATATGCAAACACAACAGGTGATGGACCGAATGTGGATCAATGTCACACACTCACCCCAGTCCAAAGATCTGGGCCCAAATCCATCGTTTTTTTGCACTCCACACCACCCTGGGTTAGACAATGGCGATATGCAAATCAGCTCTGACCCTGTGCCCCATGGGAACAGTCCAGTCCGAACTACAAAAGCCATGTCCTTCCCAGAACGGAATCAAGCATCCGAGGACCGGACCGGTTTCGAGGTAACACCTCTCATCAGCCCGGCTAGCTTGACTCCAAGTGGTGTGGAGTGCCTGGGACTAGGTGTGGGCGGAAAATCCGTTACGCTTGCGGATTTTGCGGATTTTTGGGAAATTCGCAATCCGCGAGATTTGCGAATTTCCCGCAATATCCGCAAATTCGCACGCAGCGGATTTTTTGGGCGGCGCGCGGCGTTGGTGATACAATTTTTGCGGCGCGCGGCGTTTATCATCGTTTGCCGAGTTGTTTTTTTCGATAGTTTGCGAGTGCTGCGCCATTTTGGATCTTGCTGTGTGATCCCGCGGGAATTGGCGAGCGCGATTACGTCATCGCGGCTTGCCAGCGATAGTTTGTCAACGCGAGTACGGCGAGATCACGTCTCGCGGTACTTCGCAATTGCGAGATTTGAGATGCGGCGAGCGAAAATATAAATTTGCAATTCTGCACAAGAAATCCACCAGCAAGCAGCATAAACCTTCTAGAAATGATGATTTTTATGTGAATAACTCCTTAGTTTGACATTTGCCTGCACTTTTTTAGCGAGGAGTCCATTTTGGGGAGGGGGGCAGGGGGGTGGGAGGAAGGAAGTGCCCCACAGTCTTCAACTTCCTGTTCCTGTTCAGCAGGCTCCTCCCAGTGCTTTGTCCATCTCCTGGTCACTTTTCATTTGGATCTGGAGCTGGAAGGATTACTTTTTGTGGATGCTGCTGGATCTGTGGATTTGAGGCCTTTTTGACTTTCTTTGGATCACTGTTGGATTAGAAATTTTACAAGTAAGTTTGTTTGGGGCATTACAGTTGCTGCAACTAAAATTTTGGAATTTTCGATTTTTGGGCTGTTTTGGGGCCTTTTGCCCAGGGGTACTCAGTGGTGGGTGGACTGAGTCTTTCTGTGGGTTGTCTTGAACTTAAACATCATGGAGGCCATAGATGAATTGGGATTGTGCTGATTTTTCTGTGTTTTTCGATTTTTGACCTGTTGTTGGGGCCTTGACCAGGGGTAGTGAGTGGTGCATGGGCCTAGTCTTTCTGTGGGCTGTCTTGAACTTAAACATCATGGAGGGCATAGATGGAATGGGATTGTGCTGATTTTTCTGTGTTTTTCGATTTTTGACCTGTTGTTGGGGCCTTGACCAGGGGTAGTGAGTGGTGCATGGGCCTAGTCTTTCTGTGGGGTGTCTTGAATTTAAACATCATGGAGGGCATGGATGGAATGGGATTGTGCTGATTTTGCAGTGTTTTTCGATTTTTGGGGGTGTTCATGGGGAGGGACATGCCATGTGGCTGGTGGCCATTTTGAGTGCAGCTACAGGCACTGGCCATGTGCTGGCAGGCAAGTGGCCATTTTGAATGCAGGCTTTGTTGTTAGGCCTCCAACCATTTTGCCTACTTTTCAACCTTTATTTATGCCCAGGGGTAGTGAGTCTTGCATGGGCCTAGTCTTTCTGTGGGTTGTCTTGAATTTAAACATCATGGAGGCCATGGATGGAATGGGATTGTGCAGATTTTTCAGTGATTTTCGTTTTTTGGGCCTGTACTTGTGGCCTTTTCACCAGGGGTATTTGAGTCTAGCATGGGCCTAGTCTTTCTGTGGGCTGTCTTGAATTTAAACATCATGGAGGCCATGGATGGAATGGGATTGTGCTGATTTTGCAGTGTTTTTCGATTTTTGGGGGTGTTCATGGGGAGGGACATGCCATGTGGCTGGTGGCCATTTTGAGTGCAGCTACAGGCACTGGCCATGTGCTGGCAGGCAAGTGGCCATTTTGAATGCAGGCTTTGTTGTTAGGCCGCCAACCATTTTGCCTACTTTTCAACCTTTATTTATGCCCAGGGGTAGTGAGTCTTGCATGGGCCTAGTCTTTCTGTGGGTTGTCTTGAATTTAAACATCATGGAGGCCATGGATGGAATGGGATTGTGCTGATTTTGCAGTGTTTTTCGATTTTTGGGGGTGTTCATGGGGAGGGACATGCCATGTGGCTGGTGGCCATTTTGAGTGCAGCTACAGGCACTGGCCATGTGCTGGCAGGCAAGTGGCCATTTTGAATGCAGGCTTTGTTGTTAGGCCTCCAACCATTTTGCCTACTTTTCAACCTTTATTTATGCCCAGGGGTAGTGAGTCTTGCATGGGCCTAGTCTTTCTGTGGGTTGTCTTGAATTTAAACATCATGGAGGCCATGGATGGAATGGGATTGTGCAGATTTTCAGTGATTTTCGTTTTTTGGGCCTGTACTTGTGGCCTTTTCACCAGGGGTATTTGAGTCTAGCATGGGCCTAGTCTTTCTGTGGGCTGTCTTGAATTTAAACATCACGGAGGCCATGGATGGAATGGGATTGTGCTGATTTTGCAGTGTTTTTCGATTTTTGGGGGTGTTCATGGGGAGGGACATGCCATGTGGCTGGTGGCCATTTTGAGTGCAGCTACAGGCACTGGCCATGTGCTGGCAGGCAAGTGGCCATTTTGAATGCAGGCTTTGTTGTTAGGCCTCCAACCATTTTGCCTACTTTTCAACCTTTATTTATGCCCAGGGGTAGTGAGTCTTGCATGGGCCTAGTCTTTCTGTGGGTTGTCTTGAATTTAAACATCATGGAGGCCATGGATGGAATGGGATTGTGCTGATTTTGCAGTGTTTTTCGATTTTTGGGGGTGTTCATGGGGAGGGACATGCCATGTGGCTGGTGGCCATTTTGAGTGCAGCTACAGGCACTGGCCATGTGCTGGCAGGCAAGTGGCCATTTTGAATGCAGGCTTTGTTGTTAGGCCTCCAACCATTTTGCCTACTTTTCAACCTTTATTTATGCCCAGGGGTAGTGAGTCTTGCATGGGCCTAGTCTTTCTGTGGGTTGTCTTGAATTTAAACATCATGGAGGCCATGGATGGAATGGGATTGTGCAGATTTTCAGTGATTTTCGTTTTTTGGGCCTGTACTTGTGGCCTTTTCACCAAGGGTATTTGAGTCTAGCATGGGCCTAGTCTTTCTGTGGGCTGTCTTGAATTTAAACATCATGGAGGCCATGGATGGAATGGGATTGTGCTGATTTTGCAGTGTTTTTCGATTTTTGGGGGTGTTCATGGGGAGGGACATGCCATGTGGCTGGTGGCCATTTTGAGTGCAGCTACAGGCACTGGCCATGTGCTGGCAGGCAAGTGGCCATTTTGAATGCAGGCTTTGTTGTTAGGCCTCCAACCATTTTGCCTACTTTTCAACCTTTATTTATGCCCAGGGGTAGTGAGTCTTGCATGGGCCTAGTCTTTCTGTGGGTTGTCTTGAATTTAAACATCACGGAGGCCATGGATGGAATGGGATTGTGCTGATTTTGCAGTGTTTTTCGATTTTTGGGGGTGTTCATGGGGAGGGACATGCCATGTGGCTGGTGGCCATTTTGAGTGCAGCTACAGGCACTGGCCATGTGCTGGCAGGCAAGTGGCCATTTTGAATGCAGGCTTTGTTGTTAGGCCTCCAACCATTTTGCCTACTTTTCAACCTTTATTTATGCCCAGGGGTAGTGAGTCTTGCATGGGCCTAGTCTTTCTGTGGGTTGTCTTGAATTTAAACATCATGGAGGCCATGGATGGAATGGGATTGTGCAGATTTTTCAGTGATTTTCGTTTTTTGGGCCTGTACTTGTGGCCTTTTCACCAGGGGTATTTGCGTCTAGCATGGGCCTAGTCTTTCTGTGGGCTGTCTTGAATTTAAACATCATGGAGGCCATGGATGGAATGGGATTGTGCTGATTTTGCAGTGTTTTTCGATTTTTGGGGGTGTTCATGGGGAGGGACATGCCATGTGGCTGGTGGCCATTTTGAGTGCAGCTACAGGCACTGGCCATGTGCTGGCAGGCAAGTGGCCATTTTGAATGCAGGCTTTGTTGTTAGGCCTCCAACCATTTTGCCTACTTTTCAACCTTTATTTATGCCCAGGGGTAGTGAGTCTTGCATGGGCCTAGTCTTTCTGTGGGTTGTCTTGAATTTAAACATCATGGAGGCCATGGATGGAATGGGATTGTGCTGATTTTGCAGTGTTTTTCGATTTTTGGGGGTGTTCATGGGGAGGGACATGCCATGTGGCTGGTGGCCATTTTGAGTGCAGCTACAGGCACTGGCCATGTGCTGGCAGGCAAGTGGCCATTTTGAATGCAGGCTTTGTTGTTAGGCCTCCAACCATTTTGCCTACTTTTCAACCTTTATTTATGCCCAGGGGTAGTGAGTCTTGCATGGGCCTAGTCCTTCTGTGGGTTGTCTTGAATTTAAACATTATGGAGGGCATGGATGGATTGGGATTGTGCTGATTTTGCAGTGTTTTTCGATTTTTTTGTGCTCTATAACTGAACTGATGTTCCTCTGTCTTCCATTTTTTTTAGGTGCACAAGACTCAAGAGAACCACCAGTGCCAGGAAGAAGTCCTGCAGCGGTGTGTGTGTGCAGCATAACGTCACGCGACGTCACGTCTGGCCTCAGACAACTCTACAATTCGTGCAACTGCGGCCTGCTGTCTGACCTGCTCTGAAGAAGATGGCCCCGCCCCCAAAGAAAGTTCTCCGTAGCTCCTCTAGCAAGAAAGTTGCTAGTAAGGAGCAGAAGAAGCAAGTTACCAAGGAGGCTGGTGTGCCACCCGCCACTTTTTTTGGGAGCAAAAAAAAAAGTACGCCTGCAGCAGCAGGATCTGCTGGGGACCAAGCTGGGAGCAGCACCCCTGCTCCATTGGGTTCAGTGCCTCCACCACCACGCCAACTTAAGTCAAAGCCCTTGAGTGCTTCAGAGGCAGTCAGTGTACTTCTCCAATCACCATCGACCAGTGATGTTGGCTCATCGCAAGAAAGTAGCAGCAATGTCCCTGAATCAACACAGGTTGTTGTAACTCATCTGACAAGTGTTGAACAACCACAGCCGCAACAACAACACCATGTGCAAGTACACGCCCAAGTACATGTGGAAGGAGAGGCAGCAAAAGGAGATGCGCAAGCAAAGGTGCATGGAGGTTCACAAGTGCCCACAATAGTTGTTCCTCCCGAAGTAGGGGCACATTTGGAAATCGACAATGAAGCCGAGGTATCATTGGAAGCCACTCCTCCTGATGATCATTCATTGTCTTCCACATCCCTAGCAAGGAAAAGATCAAGGGGGGTGTCTACATCTTCTTCAAGCCCACCTCGTTCTGATGCAAGTGATCTGTCTTGGGAACCACAACTGCGGTCTGACAGTGAGGCACACCATGATCTGACACCGGTACCTAAGCGTAAAAGGAAGGTCGTCCAAAAACTCAAACCTATGGAGTGTGATGAGGCTCAACAAGAAGTGACAGATACTGCTGGTGATGAAGCCTCTCACGATGACGACGAGCCAGTCATCACAAAGGTCACTGCAGCCCCACCGGGCATGCAGCAAAGAGACATTTTGACCCTATCCCGAGAAGCTGCCGAGCGTGATGATGATGTCGGCGAGGAGGCAATGGAAATGGAATCATTAGATTTGGAGTTAAGTAGTACACCAAAACCTACCGCTTCCATATTTCTTCCTCGCAAGAAGGTACCCACCTCGTCCTCGACCTCAATTCGTGGTGGTGAAAGTGCAAAACGTACTGAAGTTCGGCAATCCACATCCTCCACTTCATCTGGCATTAGCAGCAGGACCACCACCACCAGTATCGCCGCCTCCTCCGGCCCCCGAAGACATTTCAAGTCTCCAGTTTGGGACTTCTTTAGTGTTTGCCCAAAAAATGAAAACGTAGCCATTTGTAGCATTTGTAAGCTTCGAGTTAGTCGTGGTAGGTTGGGTTCCAACTATGTTACCGGAGGCCAGAGAGGTCTTCTTAGGAGAACGCACGATGTCCAATGGTTTGCGCACCTACACACGATCAAGGAAGCCGCAATTGCACGCAATGAAAACGTTGTTTTTTCATCTGGTGATGACGAGGAGGTAGAAGACGATTCAAACACTTCACTTACACCCAGTTCCCCTGTCAGCAGCACACCCCATGGGAGCCACACTAAGAGTGTGGGAGAGAGTGAGACATCAATGCGGAAAAGTTCATCAGCGAGCGTAACTGGGTCGAAGAGATCATCATCATCCCGTAAATCCTTGGTCCAGGGCAACATTAAAAAGATGTTGTTTACAGAAGCGCAATATGAACGCAACCACCCAATGACCCGTCTGTATAACACTAAGCTGGCTAAAATGCTAGCTCTGGACCTTCTCCCTTTTTCTTTTGTAGAAGGGGTTGGTTTTCTAGAATTAGTGACAGCGCTCTGCCCTAAATGGAAGGTTCCTAGCCGGTTCTATTTTGCCCGAGTTGCGGTTCCAGCACTACATGAAGATGTTCTGAAGGTGATTGGGGCAGCTTTGCAGAAGAGTGCTGTTCACACTATACATCTGACAACAGACATGTGGACCAGTGGCGCAGGCGCTGATTACATGTGCATCACTGCACACTGGGTCTCTTTTTCAGGGGCTAAAGCAAAGCTAAACTCAGGTGTTGACACTAACATTGTTTTTAAAGGTGCTCGGAAACATGCAACACTAGCCATGTTTGGTTTGGAGAAACGTCACACAGCAGAAAACATTTTGGATGTCTTTAACACAAAGGTCCTTAACTGTCTGTCCCCACTAAAACGCAAGGTTGGTTATGTTTCCACGGACAATGGCGCCAATATAGTTAAGGCCATGAGGGACGGTTACTATTTCAGAGTGCCGTGTTTGGCGCACTGTATAAACCTGGTTGTCCAAAAATTCTTGGGTAATAAAGGCAGTGCAGCGTACAGTGTATTGGAGACCTGCCGAAAAATGTGCAAGCATTTCAGGCATTCTTTTAAGGCCTGGAAGCAGCTGAGGAGCCTGCTATATCAACGTCAAATGCCAGTGAAAGCACTCATCCAGGAGGTGGTAACACGTTGGAACTCAACCTTCTACATGCTTGAGCGTCTGTATGAGCAGTATACGGAACTCGATCAATATTTCTTGAAAGAGGGTATAGAGGAGCTGAGGATGGGTGGGCCGCAATGGAACATAGTTGAAAGCCTGACACGCATGCTTCGTCCTTTTGAGTTCTTCACGCGTGCAGTCAGCAAGGAGGACTCTAATTTGGGAAAAGCTATCCCATTGTTGTACATGCTGGAGGACCAACTGAAGGAGGTGTGTTCTGTGTTTGGAAAAGATGACAAAAACCAAGACTCTTTGCTTCTGGCTGAGCAATTATTAGAGCTCCTACAAGGTGATGAACGTCTTAAAAAGATCCACTCAGAACAGCATTACATTTGTGCTACTATTCTGGATCCACGCTACAAAAAGGCGCTGGCAGGCCAAGCATTCTTTCCTTTTGATGATGAACATGTTCCAAAGTACAAACGTTGGCTAGCCTTGTCAGCCAAGAAGTTTGAAACAGAACGCTGGAAATTGAAGGAAATGGCAGTACATCAGCAGGCCATCCCCAGTCAAAACAATCCACTTCTGCACCTGTGGCTGTGGCACAAGTGACCTCTCAGCCATTAAAGACACCGGCAACCGGATCATCTGCACGAAAGACAACAGAAACATTGGAGGCTGAAGAGGATTGGCTAGCTCTGCGTGGGTTTGGTTCTCAAAAGGTCAGAGGCACAGCAAGAGCTAAGCAAAGTGGAGGAACCTTGGATGAGGACCTTGAGTCGATGGTGAAGGACTATCTGAATGACTCAACAGAGGTCTATGTTAATTCTGACCCATTGGCGTATTGGCATGGGAAAAAAGAATTGTGGCCACAGCTCACCAACCTGGCTTTAAACTACTTGTCTTGCCCACTCGCAAGCGTGTCTTCTGAACGGGTTTTCAGTGCGGCTGGTGGGATTGTAACTCCCAAACGGAGCCGCCTCTCGCCCAAAAATGTGGAGAGGTTAACGAATCAGCACCTCATACCACCAGATTTCAGAGTACGAGAGAGCATGCCGGATGAAGAGGAGGTGGCCAGCAACATAGATGAGGGAATTTCTACTCTGTCAGGTGACACTGAGCTCACCCTGCCTGAATTCGCAGAGTATGATGACGAAGCCTTATTCTTATTCCTGGACCGTGATACCGACTTCGAGCCCTGAAAATGAGACAACGAATCAATAACTTTCTTTTTCATCCTTATTCACTTTTATTCCTGTGTGTCTGTCTTTCTTTGTTGTGCACAGTTAATATAATTCAAACTTTAATCAGATAATCACAAAAACAAGCCCATCAGCAGAACTGTCTTCACTTGTTTGCTAATTGATTTGAAGGTGCCGCAGTCTGCATTCCTCAGGTTCACAAGTTCAGAAGAACATGCTCCTCTATCCTCCTCCTCCAGACTCCTATTTCCATCAAAGCAGAGGGCTGGTTTACGCCCAATGAAGAAAGACTCAGCACTTGTGGGGGTGTTGTTCTACCTCTTTGCAGGTGAGTTGACGGGTCTGGGGCCATTGCTGGGAAGCACTAAAAGTGGTTTGGACCAAATCCGAGGTGGAAATTTTTTTGTGTTTTTGATGACTTGCTTGCCTTTGAGGTGCTCTTAGGGGGGGTTCCGTCTGTTTGTGGGTGAGTTTCGTGGTCTGGGAGCATTG
This sequence comes from Lissotriton vulgaris, assembly GCF_964263255.1. NCBI lineage: Eukaryota > Metazoa > Chordata > Amphibia > Caudata > Salamandridae > Lissotriton > Lissotriton vulgaris. The sequence continues at coordinate 36,690 of NW_028247029.1, read as the reverse complement.
CTGGGACACTCTAATCTTGATTGCATTTGCTTTTCAGGAAATCCGTCGTGCCAACCCCGACTTATGGCCTAGCTACGCAGCGCGTTTGGACCGAAGGCCCAGAAATATTGCAAGTATGAGATTTTGCTTTTGGCCTGTTTGGGGGTGTTATGCTTCTTGGCGGGTGGGTTGCCGGGTCTTGGGGCATTCCTGGGAAGGTCTAATACCGGGTAGAAGTGGTTGGGACAAAATCCAGGCCGATTTTTTTTTTGGCTATTTCTGACATTTTGCTCTATGTAGCGTTTTCGGGGGTCCTGTTTGGGGGGCTTCCTGGTGTTTGTGGGTGAGTTTCGTGGTCTGGGAGCACTGCTGGGACACTCTAATCTTGATTGCATTTGCTTTTCAGGAAATCCATCGTGGCAACCCCGACTTATGGCCTAGCTACGCAGTGCATTTGGACCGAAGGCCCAGAAATATTGCAAGTATGAGATTTTGCTTTTGGCCTGTTTGGGGGTGTTATGCTTCTTGGCGGGTGGGTTGACGGGTCTTGGGGCATTCCTGGGAAGGTCTAATACCGGGTAGAAGTGGTTGGGACAAAATCCAGGCCGATTTTTTTTTTGGCTATTTCTGACATTTTGCTCTATGTAGCGTTTTCGGGGGCCTGTTTGGGGGGCTTCCTGGTGTTTGTGGGTGAGTTTCGTGGTCTGGGAGCACTGCTGGGACACTCTAATCTTGATTGCATTTGCTTTTCAGGAAATCCGTCGTGGCAACCCCGACTTATGGCCTAGCTACGCAGTGCGTTTGGACCGAAGGCCCAGAAATATTGCAAGTATGAGATTTTGCTTTTGGCCTGTTTGGGGGTGTTATGCTTCTTGGCGGGTGGGTTGACGGGTCTTGGGGCATTCCTGGGAAGGTCTAATACCGGGTAGAAGTGGTTGGGACAAAATCCAGGCCGATTTTTTTTTGGGCTATTTCTGACATTTTGCTCTATGTAGCGTTTTCGGGGGCCTGTTTGGGGGGCTTCCTGGTGTTTGTGGGTGAGTTTCGTGGTCTGGGAGCACTGCTGGGACACTCTAATCTTGATTGCATTTGCTTTTCAGGAAATCCGTCGTGCCAACCCCGACTTATGGCCTAGCTACGCAGCGCGTTTGGACCGAAGGCCCAGAAATATTGCAAGTATGAGATTTTGCTTTTGGCCTGTTTGGGGGTGTTATGCTTCTTGGCGGGTGGGTTGCCGGGTCTTGGGGCATTCCTGGGAAGGTCTAATACCGGGTAGAAGTGGTTGGGACAAAATCCAGGCCGATTTTTTTTGTGGCTATTTCTGACATTTTGCTCTATGTAGCGTTTTCGGGGGCCTGTTTGGGGGGCTTCCTGGTGTTTGTGGGTGAGTTTCGTGGTCTGGGAGCACTGCTGGCTATATATACTTTACTTTGCAAGAGGTTTGAAGCAAATCCATGGTGGCAGAGGGGACTTAGGGCCTAGCTGCAGAGCGCGCGCGGAGTGATTTGGGAAATTTGTGAAAAATTGACTAAGTCCCCATTTTTGTACTTTTGCTCTTTGGCTGTTTGGGGGTCTTCTACTCGTTTTCTCCTGGGTTGACGGCTCTGGGGCCATTGCTGGGAAGCTCTAATACCGGATAAAAGTGTTTTGGACCAAATCCCAGGCGGAATTTTTTTTGTGTTTTTGATGACTTGCTTGCCTTTGAGGTGCTCTTAGGGGGGGTTCCGTCTGTTTGTGGGTGAGTTTCGTGGTCTGGGAGCATTGCTGGGACACTCTAATCTTGATTGCATTTGCTTTTCAGGAAATCCGTCGTGCCAACCCCGACTTATGGCCTAGCTACGCAGCGCGTTTGGACCGAAGGCCCAGAAATATTGCAAGTATGAGATTTTGCTTTTGGCCTGTTTGGGGGTGTTATGCTTCTTGGCGGGTGGGTTGCCGGGTCTTGGGGCATTCCTGGGAAGGTCTAATACCGGGTAGAAGTGGTTGGGACAAAATCCGCGCGGAAAAGCCTTTAGTTTTGGCACTTTTTGTAACTTAGGGTTCGTTAGGGTTAGCCCTAGCAGCAGGATTGCATGTGTTTCGGGGTGTTCTAGATTTTTCCAACTGAGTTCTGGGGTCTTAGAGCACTCGTGAGAATGTGTAATTTTGGTTGCAAGTCATTTGAAGAAAATCCATGGTGGGAAAGGGGGGATTTGGCATAGTTAAAGAAAGCCTTTGCCACTATTCTTAACTTAGGGTTCGTTAGGGTTAGCAGTATTTCTATTGCATGTGTTTGAGTGGGGGGGATTTCGAGTCTTGGAGCGATGCTGGCTATGGCTACTTTTGCTTGGTTGCTTGCAAGTGGTTTGAATGCAATCCACGGTGGGTAATGGGTAATTAGGAAGGGGGTACTTCGGCCTACTTTTACTTTCAAAGTAAGTTTTGTCACCAGTTTTCTGCTAGGCCTCGTTTTTTGAGATTTGATTGGGGGTCTTCTACATTTTTGCGACTGGCTTTAGTAAGGGTCTGGGTGGGAGCACTGCTAGGAAGATCTAATTTTGTTCTAAAACACAGTTTACAGTACACCTAGCTTGAGGGGCAAGATCTGCTACATTAATTTGCTCATACTTATTTATCCTTCAAAAGGTGACTCAGAGTACGCACTTTCAAAAATATTGTACAGTCTACTAGGAAAATCAAATTGTGACTTTTTGCACTCCACAGCCTACATACCTTATATTTATTTATCAGTGGTGTTGTAATATTATATCACTTCCTGTTTTTCGTTGAATAATTACAGGCCGGGTTTCAGTCTCTGCAATGGGGAAAAAAGGATGGAGTCAGGCTTCACAGTAGCGAGCCACAATTCAGCATCAGGCAGGCAGTGGACAGGGTGTCTTCTGGTGACCAACATCGATGGACGAAGCGTCGGCTGCAATGGAGGAGTGCCGCTAATAGGAGGATTTTTTTTCTGCAGGCAACTTACTTACCACTCCCAACAGGACCACTACAACCACATAGATACAGTATCCCTTGCCTTTTTCTCTGACTGTGACTGCATTTCTTGGCTCTCTCTCGGCTTCTACATTGATCCCTTAACACATCACTTAGTCCACTCCACTATCACATCTGCACCACACATAGTCATTTGTAAGTGCTCCTACGTAATTCGCAAGTCGCAGCACGCCCCAGGCCGTAGAGGACTGGGATGGCCCCAATGATGAAGCATGTCACCAAGGGGCAACCCTGGTGAGTGAGGGGACACCTAGAAAAAAAGCAATTTCTCCTTTTCTATCTACTATACCTTCCAGACCAACCCCACTGAGTGTTGTTGTGAATGGATTTATAGTGACCAGCAAGGCTCTCGGGTATCTGGCTACAGAGACCTTATGTTGAATATCGTTATCAATAATTTACACATAGGCCCTTTACTGTTGCATTCTTTCTTCCACAGTTGTCGAATGTACTACTTACTTTTCACTGACATGCATGCAGTAGTGCATGCACTTTCAAAGATTGATGGATAGGTTTGTACCCAAAGAATTGTTTATGTTCAATTGTTTGTCTATGCTGTGCTTTTTTTTACAGGGTGTCTTCTGGTGACCAACATCGATGGACGAAGCGTCGGCTGCAATGGAGGAGTGCCGCTAATAGGAGGATTTTTTTTCTGCAGGCAACTTACTTACCACTTCCAACAGGACCACTACAACCACATAGATACAGTATCCCTTGCCTTTTTCTCTGACTGTGACTGCATTTCTTGGCTCTCTCTAGGCTTCTAAATTGATCCCTTAACACATCACTTAGTCCACTCCACTATCACATCTGCACCACACATAGTCATTTGTAAGTGCTCCTACGTAATTCGCAAGTCGCAGCACGCCCCAGGCCGTAGAGGACTGGGATGGCCCCAATGATGAAGCATGTCACCAAGGGGCAACCCTGGTGAGTGAGGGGACACCTAGAAAAAAAGCAATTTCTCCTTTTCTATCTACTATACCTTCTGTCAGGTTACGCAGCCCCTAAGCGCCTACCGTACTATGAAACTACATTTCCCATGAGTAGGCGGGAGACTTGCAGGAAGTTTATCTGGGGAACTTCCTGTTGCGCGTTATTCTGGTTTCTGTTCTGCACCGGCATGAGAGCGGACGCTCTGCATGCTTTTCTATCGTGTCTCCTGTGGACTATCACCTCCCCCCCCCCCCCCCCCCCCCCTGAGGCTCAGTGGGGAGCGCTTCCGTGTTCTGTCCTTGGCGGTAGACGGACTTCACGCGTCTTCAGGTAAAGCCGCTCTAAACTCTTCGGTCGCCCGTGCGGTCAGCTGATTACTGCCTGAACGGATTGTTAAGGGAGGTTCTGTGACTGTTTTCTAACAGAATTCTACCTTTGCTGAATTCCTGTTTGGTTGAATTGTGTGTGGCGGAGCACAGTGGTGGTCTATACCACGTGTTAGCGTTCACATCGGGGATCGTTTTTGTACTCTTAAAACGGAGCGCGGTAGTAAGGACAACTACGCGTCTCCGTTGTATAACTGTGTATTTCAAAGGACCTCCATAACTGGGCATGTAGTGAGGTAACTACAGGCTACCCCAGTTCTCTTTGTTTAGTGCACCGTGGGGTGTGTTGTTGGCAGAATTCAGTGGTGGTCGCAACTACGTTTTTCTGTTTGACCTTCACCAAAGATTCTCTACTGGGTCATTACTTAGAGAGCGCAGTGTTGTAGTTCTTGCTTCCTACACACTACCGTTTCCCTCTTCCTTTTTGTTGGACCATACATCTTTGCTTTGACTATTTGGAACCCCCTTTGTACATTGAGTCCTCTACCATGTTTGTGGTATGTTGTGAGTAGTGGGTTTGATGTCTTAGTATAACGCGAGTGTGTTTGGTGCGACAGGAGTGTGTTCGTTAACTATATGTTTATGTGTTTCTTAGGCCTTCCTCACAGATTGTGGCAGAAGGGCTATAGTATTTCCTATCCAAGGTCATGTTTTCTTGGTGCTCAGGTACTTGTCTACTTCCTTGGTTATTTAGTGAGACTATATGAGAGTAGCCTTGTATGTTAGGACAGCACTTCACTGATGCCTGTCTTGTCTTCTGTTACAGGTATCCTTTCCCTGCTGACCCTACCTTTACCCATCCCACATTTTTTATTTTAGTTTGTTATTTTTCTCCCCCGCCTAATGGCTCGAACACCCTGTGTTTACACTTCTGGGTGTTGGTGACATTTGGAGGTGGAACCATATTTGCATCGACTGGATCACGGGGAGTAAACCTGACACCTTCCAGACCAACCCCATTGAGTGTTGTTGTGAATGGATTTATAGTGACCAGCAAGGCTCTCGGGTATCTGGCTACAGAGACCTTATGTTGAATATCGTTATCAATAATTCCACACAGGCCCTGTACTGTCGCATTCTTTCTTTCCACAGTTGTCGAATGTACTACTTACTTTTCACTGACATGCATGCAGTAGTGCATGCACTTTCAAAGATTGATGGATAGGTTTGTACCCAAAGATTTGTTTATGTTCACAATTGTTTGTCTATGCTGTGCTATTTTTTCTTGTCTCCCAAAACCTTTCCCAAAAACCCCCGTACCCATCCATTTTTCAAACCCTAACCCTCTTCCCCCGGGCTGTGTGGTTTTGATTGATGTGTGACTAAATTATTATTACAGCAATAAATCCACACACTTGCTGGGGAGGATAAGGTGATAGCAACAGGCTGGTGAAGAAATCCGAGGATATATTCTTACTCTGCTTGACAAAGAACCATTGCTAATGTGAAAGAACTTCAACCGAATTAGTAGTTATACTTTACCATTTGTTAGGCTACAATGTGGCACTGCTCTACTGTACTTCTGTCACCTGCTATATTCTCAGTTGTACCGTTGAATTGCTCAGGAGGACAAACCAGATTTCATTTTCTTTTTTTTCATAGGCATGCAACTGCCACTGTGTCACACCACTAGTACCACCGCTATGAGGAAATTTTATCCGACCAAGATTGCCAACCTTATTCGGTGTTTCCCGTGGAGCCAGCCCTGGGTCTAGCCCTACTTTCAAACACAAATTACAGGTAAGATAAGCGTTTGGTGGTTTGGGGGTATAATGGAGTATTAGTACGAGAGACGAGAGACTGAAGGTAGTACTACTAAAGTCCTAGGACTCTTGGATTCACTTCACTTAGTCTGTGAGAGGCACTTAGTGTTGAAAACATTTGGGCATTTACACTTAAAGGAAGAAAATGGAACTAAACTTTCAGGAAAACAGTCAACGTTAAACCCCCACCCACCAGGCAAGCAGTAAAAAACAGGTATGCTCAGATAAAGTTTGAAAAAGTATATTTATATCCCTAACAAAATAATCTCCCGCAAGACCCTCCCTAACCCCAACGATTGTCCTTCAAAAGTCCCCAAAAACCCAACTCCCAATTCCCACCCCCCAAAAGTCTCTAAAAAAGGGGCAAGGGACACTATGGGTGGATGCTGTTAACTTTTTGGGCCAGGGCATCATGCTCCTCGCGGAGCAAGGCGAGCTCCTGCTGAAGGCGGGACACCATCAGGGTAGTGCGGCGCAGGCGTGCCTTCACTGCCTTGCAGGTGCAATGCCTGTGAGAGGCAGCTGTTGGCCTTGCTGCTCGGCGGTGGCGTTTGCCTTTGGCAGCCCGGCTCAGTCTGGGTGGACCACTGTGCTGGGTGGCAGCCCGTGGGGCCACGGAGGCCGATGCAGACGACGTTGTTGTTGTTGTCGACTGCACACTTTCCTCGTCCTCCAGGGCCACCAGCCGCCGATATTCCGCAACAGTGGCCTCGATCCTCCGTTGCCGGGCCGCTCTAGCCAGCTCCTTCCTCCTTGTTCGTTTGGAAGGAGCATCTATATGAAGAAAGAAAGACATAGTCTGTAACCAATGCTCTTTAAGATTAACTCAATCATTCAGCAGAAATTTGTGTTGCAGTACAACTAGCAACTTGCAAGCGCATTACATAACTATTGAGGCCAGTATCTATCTAACCTCACACTTCTTCATCCTTGCTCTAACATTAGTGGGAGTTTAAGGAACAAATTCTACGAGCACTGTGGACTTCCATTGGAGTCGACTATGAAAGTACACCAGTCTTATTCTTCTTCTTATCTCTTGTTTTGGAAAATTGGTACGTTATTTTCTGCAAGCCGGCATAATGCCAGCGCAGTAAACTTGCACCCGAGAAAAAGAGACGCACGCCATGAGGAGTGACCTAGACTTGCGTTGCGTTACTGTACCCGTCCAGTACATGCAGGTGGTGAAGCTCTTACTTTTCTATTACGGGTGGCACTGAGAATACTCTGTTACAACTCAAGGGCTACTGCTTAATTAATTTATCTTTCACCCTACAGTGGAAATGAGTACTAGAAATGGAAAATTGTAGAAGATAAATAATCTGATTATCTATCACTTCACATGGGATGTTTTTGATTATATATGGGATGACTTTAGGTGCTTTGCTTTTTATTGAGTGACCAGTGATACATCCACACATGAATGACTGAGTACTACTAAACTTATTAAGAGAGGTAGGGAGTGGCCACCATAATAACCGGATCTATGCAGTGCTTGCAATACAAACTACTGCTACTATTTATGGTAGTATTTGGACAAAATTAAAAGTTCTTTTCCTTGCCTTTCCTACACTGGAACGGACGTGCGGGTGCAGTGTTACATGCTCTTCAAAGTTACACTTAGTTCATCCACTGACCGTCTACTCTCTCTAGATCATGGGTACTCACAAACTTTCTCTCAGGGGCTACATTTACAGTGTAGTTTGGGGCCGAGGGCCGCACTGGTGGGGGCGGAGTCAGAGGGGGCGGGGCTAAAGCAAAACGATAACTTGTGACCATGAGGTTGCACACAGGTCCCTGCAGCAGATGCCCTCATCCACTGAGCCACCAGACCCAGCATTTACATACATCTCTCTCCCTCCTGCTCTCCCTCCTGCCCTCCCTCCATCTCTCTCTCCCTCCTGCCCTCCCTCTCCCTCCCCCTCTGTCATCTCACTGTGTGTGTGTCTATCTGTGTCAGCCTTCAGCCCGGGTTGAGACCGCTTCCTCAACGCGCACAAACAGACAACAACATCAAAGTACTTAACAGGTCTTTAAAAGACCATTAACATATTATTGAGGCTTTGTTTGTTGTAGCGCCCCTGCTTCTCCACCCTGACAATCACTGCTTGCCCGGCCCCACAGAGCAGAGGCTTTGTTCTATTTTACCTCTTTGTGGCCTTGCATCTCCACTCTGCTCTGTGGGGGCCGGGGGAGCAGGGATTGTCAGAGTGGAGATGCAGGGGCGCTAACAGGTGAAATACAAAAAAGCCTCTGCTCTGTGGGGGCCGGGGGAGCAGTGATTGTCTGCAAGGTCTGCGCACCGCCAAGGAAGGCTTGCCGGGCCACCACCGGCCCGCGGGCCGTACTATGAGTACCCCTGCTCTAGATACACATATGCTATCTAAGAGTCAGATAGTAGCATGATCCAGTTATATGGACACATACAGTTTCTGTGTCACCCACCCAGGCTGTTGTTCTTCCACCCATCATTGCTTCATCATTCACCCAGCCATGCATCTCATATTCTTGCCTTCCCAGCTAGTCTTCAATCTCAATAAGTAAGGAATATATAAGAGCTTACCTCTGGCCGCCACCACCACCGTCTCAACTCTCACAGCCGCCGCCTCCTCCCCTGAAGAATCGCCCTCCGCCTCCGTGTCGAGCACCACCACCTCCACACTGGCCCCGCCACCAGATGTTCCACCTACAAAGTACATTTAAGAATGTTAGAATAAAGCACTCACTAGTCTTTGGTCTAGGAATGAAGACATGTGAAAACAATGTAATTTGTGACTGTCTACGTTAATGTTAAAAAAAATGTCCCTTTTTCCAGGGAAGGTTGTCTTGCTGCACTTTTTGGCACAACTGATGAAGGCTGTTTTTTTAACACGCACCATTTTTCTCCACACAGACAGAAGATGGACTTCTAACAACAAGATCAAGTTGAAACCAGGTGAGAGCTCGGCTCGACCACAAGAAATGTCTTCAATTAATCGTCAGCACTAACCACTTTTCCATTATCAGTTAAACGTTTAGTTTTATTATGACTTCATTTTAATAAATGTGTTTACTTTTAATAAAGCTTTTAAACTTAAATACAATCTGTGTTTTTTGGTCCAGACTAGAGTGACTGAGCGAAAGGTTTTGCAATTTTTGCAAGCATGAGTCCAGATAGAACACTTCAAAATACATTATGGACAATCCCAGAGGACTGCACTAAGTTGATAGAGCTATTGCTGACTAGAATCATGGGAGTTTCGCCAACCGTGCAATCTTAGTTAGCTACACAGACAGACTAATAAGAATAATCTAGTAATACCACAGGGAGTCATAGTAGAGGCAGGATAAGAATTTAGATACAGTCTACAAGAAGAGCAAAGACAATTTTGAAAAAAGTCAAATGAGGAACGCTAGGAAAAATAGGTACTAGTCTAAAATGAAAACTTACTGGGGCCAGCAGAGGAGCCCTCGCCTGCCCGATCCTGGCCCTGTTGAACAGCATCCGCCGCCTGCTGCTCCTGTGTCCTCCTCTCGCCCCTGGGGGGAGCTGACGTACAACATAAAAGAAAGAACAGAAAACATGGATGATTGTTGCTTGTCAATGTCAACCAAATCAAACATTTCAAAAGAACAATAACAAAATATTTCCGCGAAATTATATTGATTATGGTTACTTTTCATTTATTTGCGGACCTGTGACTTCGAAAGTCACGTAACTCACTAAACAAAGTACTGAAACGTTCACCTAGGACTGGCAGGCAGCAGTCTGCAGGCAAGACGCAAAGTGACAGACAAACTCCATTGTGATTTCAGTCAGATCAGTGACAACACTAACAGTTGCCTGCTACATTACCAGTCATTTAAATAGTCAAACTATCAATCCACCGCCACTATTTTTCTTATTGTCAGGGGTACAAAGGAAGGGGCAGATTTAAGCCCTTGCGGCTCTTTTGCGCCGTTCTTGCGTGACTTTTGTGACGCAGCAGCTAAACAAAAAAGGGCGCCATGGTGCGGCGTATAATATTATAACAACGTGACGCATTTGGGAGATGCATCCCGTTATAAAGCCCTGCGCCATCAGGGGGCGTTCCGGCGCAATGGAGGGCATTCCTGCGCTGGAACACATCCTAATAGTGGCTGAGGGAAATCTACAAAATATCAATCAGTCACCTTTAGGACAATGATGCGTCACACAAACCCTGCACCTGCTTGAAGCAGACGTACGGCTTGACCCAGCATTGGGGAGATAGGGTACCCCAGAGCATTGATGGAGCTGCGCCATCGTTGCGACGCAACTCCAGCAGTAAAGCTTCGGTGACCTTTTTTTGCCCATGGTGCGCCGCATTGCAAATACGGCGCACCATGTTTGGTGGTGGTAGCGGGCCGCACAATTAATGGCGCATCCCTGCTACTTTGCAGGGATGCGACGGTAATTGCAATTCTGCCCCTTAGGGGCATACTTACTTACGCGTTCTGGCGCATCTCCAGAGATGCGCCAGATCAAATGCGTCACGCAAAACTACCCTTGCGACACGGCAGATGTGCCTCATTTACAATGCGGCGCGCCCTGGCGCAAGGGCAGGCACTTGCGTGACGCATCTCGTCACGTAAGAGCGGCGCATCGCTGGAGTCACGTCGCCAACGCAATGCAACTCCAGTAATGCTCAGGGCCACCCAATACTTAACATGCTGTGTCAGTCCTTTCGCCTGCTTCGAGCAGACATAAGGAATTGAATTGACGTAGCAGCGTCGCAGAAGTGCCTGCGTTAAATCTTGTAGATTTCACGCAGGCAATTTTGCGAGGCGCACAGCCGCTGGACCGCCCACCCTGCGTACTAGGAATGCACCCATTGTGGTGCAGGCCCATGGCTTTATAACGTGACGCATCTCCCTAGATGCGTCATGCTGTAAATGACTCGCAGGGATGCGGCACGTTTACGCCGCTGTTGCGTCACGCAAGGCAACGTAAACGTGGCGCAAGGGGCTTGTAAATGTAATCTGCCCCCTAGTGTCTAGCATTACGCAGTTCTGTAAAGTACACTCATACATAATAGTTACTCAGGCCAATGAGACCACGAAATAGAAAACAAATAAGCATAGTAGCAACGCCACTGAGAAGGAGAGCAGTGCACCTGAAATGCCAGAAGATTTTGAAATATAATTTAACTACAATGTAATCGTCATCAGCGGCATTATTGGCTTGCTCCATGTAAAAAACAAATATTTGCAATACAACAACACAGAGCAGGAGAAAACATCATAGTAGTGAGTGATTAAATGGCTACTACTACTCACCAAGCCCGGGGATCTCCAAGCCGAGCTGGTCCAGCAGGTCGCGCTCGCGGTCCAGGAGGTCCGTCCAGCGATGGGTGACCTGGCTGTAGGTGCGCTGGACCCCGTAGAGGTGGGATATGGCCCAGCACACCTTCTCCCACCGCTTCCGGCGCTCCCGCATGTTGTAGCCGCCGGCCGCGATCCTGCCGCCTCCCGCGATGGTCCTGGGCAGGCGGCGCTGGACGAAGTAGACCAGCGCGCCCACTTCCTCCGGGCTGAATATCTCCCGTCGCGTCACCTGCTCCCCCCTCAATCTCCCGCATGCTGTCCTGCCACTGGGTCCAGCACTACTCCCCGCCGCCGCTGCGGCCCTCAAGTGCCTGGGCAGCTTCACGGCGCCTGGCTTGACCATGGTCTGGGCAGGTAAGGTAGGAAGAAGTAGAAAATTAAGAAAGAATAGGATAGGGAAGAAGAAAAGAAAAGAGTTTAAAAAAGTAGTTTAAAAGTAAAGAAAAATAGCAGAAAAGACAAAAATATACAGCTAGGAAAAGAGAGGGATAGATAAGAAGCAAAATCGTAAAAAAAAAACTGAAAACAAGCAAAGGATGGCAAAGATACCAAGAGGATTAAACACCATGCCCAGACACAGGAAATGAATGAAAAACAAGATGGCCGGCGCCCGTTCACGAGCGCGAAAGTAAGTTCGCGCGAGATTTTCCTTGCGATCTCGTGCGAACCTCTAGATTTCCCGCGCGATCTCGTGCGAACCTCTACTCGCAATGCGCTTACTGCGCGAGATTATACATAGCGGGCGGAAACGGAAATACGTCACGCAAACAAAATGGCCGCGCCCGTACTCGACCTTGGGGTAAATTCGCGTGTTGCGCTGCAAGCGGCTCGCGAATACTGCAAAAAAACTCGCGAAACAACAAGCCGCAAAAAAATAAAATGCTCATTCGCACGAATTGGCGGCTTCCGCGGTTGGTTTCGCACGACGCCGCGCCCCGCGAATAGCGCGAAAAAAACCGAAAAACGATTTCAGCAAAAGCAATGAGCAGGTGCAAAAGGTCAACCTCATGATTTGTAACGATTCTTTGTAGTGCTTCCTGAGGGGGCCCTCCAGAATTCGGTTGCCTGCTTGCAACTATTGTGTGACCCTGCTCTGACCTTAACTGTATGCCACAAAGGTCCTGATTTACAGCTAAAGGAGCAGACAAGCAGGTGCCAGGCTGGAACTTTAAATTCTTTCAGTGACACATTAATTAGCCCCTAATTCATTATTGTCAGTTGGGGCAGGGCAGGTGTTGTTAATAAACTAACCCCAAATTAATTCATGTCAGTTCAAGCAGGGCAGGTGGGCTTGCTTTTCCCCCCCATCTTCTACAGTGATGATGAACCAGAGGGTGGCATTGATGTAACAGAGGGTGGCATGGGTCAAATAGAGGGTGCCAGTGGTAAAACAGAGGGTGCTGGGAGGCTGTGATGATGAACCAGACGTAGAAACAACATAGTCGCGACCGTTGCGAGCCGACAAGTAAGTTCGCAATTGCGAACTAGTACCAAATCCTCGCGAACTGGCAGAAACAATTGCGAACACACAAAAAAAAAATCCGCAAATTCGCGGGAATTCGCGGATTTTGCGGATTGCGAGTTCGCAAATCCGCAAAATTCGCGAACGCGAGATCCGCAAAATTCGCCCATGCTTAAAGGTGTGGGCGGAAAATCCGTTACGCTCGCGGATTTTGCGGATTTTTGGGAAATTCGCAATCCGCGAGATTTGCGAATTTCCCGCAAAAATCCGCAAATTCGCACGCAGCGGATTTTTTTGGCGGCGCGCGGCGTTGGTGATACAATTTTTGCGGCGCGCGGCGTTTATCATCGTTTGCCGAGTTGTTTTTTTTGATAGTTTGCGAGTGCTGCGCCATTTTGGATCTTGCTGTGTGATCCCGCGGGAATTGGCGAGCGCGATTACGTCATCGCGGCTTGCCAGCGATAGTTTGTCAACGCGAGTACGGCGAGATCACGTCTCGCGGTACTTCGCAATTGCGAGATTTGAGATGCGGCGAGCGAAAATATAAATTTGCAATTCTGCACAAGAAATCCACCAGCAAGCAGCATAAACCTTCTAGAAATGATGATTTTTATGTGAATAACTCCTTAGTTTGACATTTGCCTGCACTTTTTTAGCGAGGAGTCCATTTTGGGGAGGGGGGCAGGGGGGTGGGAGGAAGGAAGTGCCCCACAGTCTTCAACTTCCTGTTCCTGTTCAGCAGGCTCCTCCCAGTGCTTTGTCCATCTCCTGGTCACTTTTCATTTGGATCTGGAGCTGGAAGGATTACTTTTTGTGGATGCTGCTGGATCTTTGGATTTGAGGCCTTTTTGACTTTCTTTGGATCACTGTTGGATTAGAAATTTTACAAGTAAGTTTGTTTGGGGCATTACAGTTGCTGCAACTAAAATTTTGGAATTTTCGATTTTTGGGCTGTTTTGGGGCCTTTTGCCCAGGGGTACTCAGTGGTGGGTGGACTGAGTCTTTCTGTGGGTTGTCTTGAACTTAAACATCATGGAGGCCATAGATGAATTGGGATTGTGCTGATTTTTCTGTGTTTTTCGATTTTTGACCTGTTGTTGGGGCCTTGACCAGGGGTAGTGAGTGGTGCATGGGCCCAGTCTTTCTGTGGGCTGTCTTGAACTTAAACATCATGGAGGGCATAGATGGAATGGGATTGTGCTGATTTTTCTGTGTTTTTCGATTTTTGACCTGTTGTTGGGGCCTTGACCAGGGGTAGTGAGTGGTGCATGGGCCTAGTCTTTCTGTGGGGTGTCTTGAATTTAAACATCATGGAGGGCATGGATGGAATGGGATTGTGCTGATTTTGCAGTGTTTTTCGATTTTTGGGGGTGTTCATGGGGAGGGACATGCCATGTGGCTGGTGGCCATTTTGAGTGCAGCTACAGGCACTGGCCATGTGCTGGCAGGCAAGTGGCCATTTTGAATGCAGGCTTTGTTGTTAGGCCTCCAACCATTTTGCCTACTTTTCAACCTTTATTTATGCCCAGGGGTAGTGAGTCTTGCATGGGCCTAGTCTTTCTGTGGGTTGTCTTGAATTTAAACATCATGGAGGCCATGGATGGAATGGGATTGTGCAGATTTTTCAGTGATTTTCGTTTTTTGGGCCTGTACTTGTGGCCTTTTCACCAGGGGTATTTGAGTCTAGCATGGGCCTAGTCTTTCTGTGGGCTGTCTTGAATTTAAACATCATGGAGGCCATGGATGGAATGGGATTGTGCTGATTTTGCAGTGTTTTTCGATTTTTGGGGGTGTTCATGGGGAGGGACATGCCATGTGGCTGGTGGCCATTTTGAGTGCAGCTACAGGCACTGGCCATGTGCTGGCAGGCAAGTGGCCATTTTGAATGCAGGCTTTGTTGTTAGGCCTCCAACCATTTTGCCTACTTTTCAACCTTTATTTATGCCCAGGGGTAGTGAGTCTTGCATGGGCCTAGTCTTTCTGTGGGTTGTCTTGAATTTAAACATCATGGAGGCCATGGATGGAATGGGATTGTGCTGATTTTGCAGTGTTTTTCGATTTTTGGGGGTGTTCATGGGGAGGGACATGCCATGTGGCTGGTGGCCATTTTGAGTGCAGCTACAGGCACTGGCCATGTGCTGGCAGGCAAGTGGCCATTTTGAATGCAGGCTTTGTTGTTAGGCCTCCAACCATTTTGCCTACTTTTCAACCTTTATTTATGCCCAGGGGTAGTGAGTCTTGCATGGGCCTAGTCTTTCTGTGGGTTGTCTTGAATTTAAACATCATGGAGGCCATGGATGGAATGGGATTGTGCAGATTTTCAGTGATTTTCGTTTTTTGGGCCTGTACTTGTGGCCTTTTCACCAGGGGTATTTGAGTCTAGCATGGGCCTAGTCTTTCTGTGGGCTGTCTTGAATTTAAACATCATGGAGGCCATGGATGGAATGGGATTGTGCTGATTTTGCAGTGTTTTTCGATTTTTGGGGGTGTTCATGGGGAGGGACATGCCATGTGGCTGGTGGCCATTTTGAGTGCAGCTACAGGCACTGGCCATGTGCTGGCAGGCAAGTGGCCATTTTGAATGCAGGCTTTGTTGTTAGGCCTCCAACCATTTTGCCTACTTTTCAACCTTTATTTATGCCCAGGGGTAGTGAGTCTTGCATGGGCCTAGTCTTTCTGTGGGTTGTCTTGAATTTAAACATCATGGAGGCCATGGATGGAATGGGATTGTGCTGATTTTGCAGTGTTTTTCGATTTTTGGGGGTGTTCATGGGGAGGGACATGCCATGTGGCTGGTGGCCATTTTGAGTGCAGCTACAGGCACTGGCCATGTGCTGGCAGGCAAGTGGCCATTTTGAATGCAGGCTTTGTTGTTAGGCCTCCAACCATTTTGCCTACTTTTCAACCTTTATTTATGCCCAGGGGTAGTGAGTCTTGCATGGGCCTAGTCTTTCTGTGGGTTGTCTTGAATTTAAACATCATGGAGGCCATGGATGGAATGGGATTGTGCAGATTTTTCAGTGATTTTCGTTGTTTGGGCCTGTACTTGTGGCCTTTTCACCAGGGGTATTTGAGTCTAGCATGGGCCTAGTCTTTCTGTGGGCTGTCTTGAATTTAAACATCATGGAGGCCATGGATGGAATGGGATTGTGCTGATTTTGCAGTGTTTTTCGATTTTTGGGGGTGTTCATGGGGAGGGACATGCCATGTGGCTGGTGGCCATTTTGAGTGCAGCTACAGGCACTGGCCATGTGCTGGCAGGCAAGTGGCCATTTTGAATGCAGGCTTTGTTGTTAGGCCTCCAACCATTTTGCCTACTTTTCAACCTTTATTTATGCCCAGGGGTAGTGAGTCTTGCATGGGCCTAGTCTTTCTGTGGGTTGTCTTGAATTTAAACATCATGGAGGCCATGGATGGAATGGGATTGTGCTGATTTTGCAGTGTTTTTCGATTTTTGGGGGTGTTCATGGGGAGGGACATGCCATGTGGCTGGTGGCCATTTTGAGTGCAGCTACAGGCACTGGCCATGTGCTGGCAGGCAAGTGGCCATTTTGAATGCAGGCTTTGTTGTTAGGCCTCCAACCATTTTGCCTACTTTTCAACCTTTATTTATGCCCAGGGGTAGTGAGTCTTGCATGGGCCTAGTCTTTCTGTGGGTTGTCTTGAATTTAAACATTATGGAGGGCATGGATGGATTGGGATTGTGCTGATTTTGCAGTGTTTTTCGAATTTTTTGTGCTCTATAACTGAACTGATGTTCCTCTGTCTTCCATTTTTTTTAGGTGCACAAGACTCAAGAGAACCACCAGTGCCAGGAAGAAGTCCTGCAGCGGTGTGTGTGTGCAGCATAACGTCACGCGACATCACGTCTGGCCTCAGACAACTCTACAATTCGTGCAACTGCGGCCTGCTGTCTGACCTGCTCTGAAGAAGATGGCCCCGCCCCCAAAGAAAGTTCTCCGTAGCTCCTCTAGCAAGAAAGTTGCTAGTAAGGAGCAGAAGAAGCAAGTTACCAAGGAGGCTGGTGTGCCACCCGCCACTTTTTTTGGGAGCAAAAAAAAAAGTACGCCTGCAGCAGCAGGATCTGCTGGGGACCAAGCTGGGAGCAGCACCCCTGCTCCATTGGGTTCAGTGCCTCCACCACCACGCCAACTTAAGTCAAAGCCCTTGAGTGCTTCAGAGGCAGTCAGTGTACTTCTCCAATCACCATCGACCAGTGATGTTGGCTCATCGCAAGAAAGTAGCAGCAATGTCCCTGAATCAACACAGGTTGTTGTAACTCATCTGACAAGTGTTGAACAACCACAGCCGCAACAACAACACCATGTGCAAGTACACGCCCAAGTACATGTGGAAGGAGAGGCAGCAAAAGGAGATGCGCAAGCAAAGGTGCATGGAGGTTCACAAGTGCCCACAATAGTTGTTCCTCCCGAAGTAGGGGCACATTTGGAAATCGACAATGAAGCCGAGGTATCATTGGAAGCCACTCCTCCTGATGATCATTCATTGTCTTCCACATCCCTAGCAAGGAAAAGATCAAGGGGGGTGTCTACATCTTCTTCAAGCCCACCTCGTTCTGATGCAAGTGATCTGTCTTGGGAACCACAACTGCGGTCTGACAGTGAGGCACACCATGATCTGACACCGGTACCTAAGCGTAAAAGGAAGGTCGTCCAAAAACTCAAACCTATGGAGTGTGATGAGGCTCAACAAGAAGTGACAGATACTGCTGGTGATGAAGCCTCTCACGATGACGACGAGCCAGTCATCACAAAGGTCACTGCAGCCCCACCGGGCATGCAGCAAAGAGACATTTTGACCCTATCCCGAGAAGCTGCTGAGCGTGATGATGATGTCGGCGAGGAGGCAATGGAAATGGAATCATTAGATTTGGAGTTAAGTAGTACACCAAAACCTACCGCTTCCATATTTCTTCCTCGCAAGAAGGTACCCACCTCGTCCTCGACCTCAATTCGTGGTGGTGAAAGTGCAAAACGTACTGAAGTTCGGCAATCCACATCCTCCACTTCATCTGGCATTAGCAGCAGGACCACCACCACCAGTATCGCCGCCTCCTCCGGCCCCCGAAGACATTTCAAGTCTCCAGTTTGGGACTTCTTTAGTGTTTGCCCAAAAAATGAAAACGTAGCCATTTGTAGCATTTGTAAGCTTCGAGTTAGTCGTGGTAAGTTGGGTTCCAACTATGGTACCGGAGGCCAGAGAGGTCATCTTAGGAGAACGCACGATGTCCAATGGTTTGCGCACCTACACACGATCAAGGAAGCCGCAATTGCACGCAATGAAAACGTTGTTTTTTCATCTGGTGATGACGAGGAGGTAGAAGACGATTCAAACACTTCACTTACACCCAGTTCCCCTGTCAGCAGCACACCCCATGGGAGCCACACTAAGAGTGTGGGAGAGAGTGAGACATCAATGCGGAAAAGTTCATCAGCGAGCGTAACTGGGTCGAAGAGATCATCATCATCCCGTAAATCCTTGGTCCAGGGCAACATTAAAAAGATGTTGTTTACAGAAGCGCAATATGAACGCAACCACCCAATGACCCGTCTGTATAACACTAAGCTGGCTAAAATGCTAGCTCTGGACCTTCTCCCTTTTTCTTTTGTAGAAGGGGTTGGTTTTCTAGAATTAGTGACAGCGCTCTGCCCTAAATGGAAGGTTCCTAGCCGGTTCTATTTTGCCCGAGTTGCGGTTCCAGCACTACATGAAGATGTTCTGAAGGTGATTGGGGCAGCTTTGCAGAAGAGTGCTGTTCACACTATACATCTGACAACAGACATGTGGACCAGTGGCGCAGGCGCTGATTACATGTGCATCACTGCACACTGGGTCTCTTTTTCAGGGGCTAAAGCAAAGCTAAACTCAGGTGTTGACACTAACATTGTTTTTAAAGGTGCTCGGAAACATGCAACACTAGCCATGTTTGGTTTGGAGAAACGTCACACAGCAGAAAACATTTTGGATGTCTTTAACACAAAGGTCCTTAACTGTCTGTCCCCACTAAAACGCAAGGTTGGTTATGTTTCCACGGACAATGGCGCCAATATAGTTAAGGCCATGAGGGACGGTTACTATTTCAGAGTGCCGTGTTTGGCGCACTGTATAAACCTGGTTGTCCAAAAATTCTTGGGTAATAAAGGCAGTGCAGCGTACAGTGTATTGGAGACCTGCCGAAAAATGTGCAAGCATTTCAGGCATTCTTTTAAGGCCCGGAAGCAGCTGAGGAGCCTGCTATATCAACGTCAAATGCCAGTGAAAGCACTCATCCAGGAGGTGGTAACACGTTGGAACTCAACCTTCTACATGCTTGAGCGTCTGTATGAGCAGTATACGGAACTCGATCAATATTTCTTGAAAGAGGGTATAGAGGAGCTGAGGATGGGTGGGCCGCAAAGGAACATAGTTGAAAGCCTGACACGCATGCTTCGTCCTTTTGAGTTCTTCACGCGTGCAGTCAGCAAGGAGGACTCTAATTTGGGAAAAGCTATCCCATTGTTGTACATGCTGGAGGACCAACTGAAGGAGGTGTGTTCTGTGTTTGGAAAAGATGACAAAAACCAAGACTCTTTGCTTCTGGCTGAGCAATTATTAGAGCTCCTACAAGGTGATGAACGTCTTAAAAAGATCCACTCAGAACAGCATTACATTTGTGCTACTATTCTGGATCCACGCTACAAAAAGGCGCTGGCAGGCCAAGCATTCTTTCCTTTTGATGATGAACATGTTCCAAAGTACAAACGTTGGCTAGCCTTGTCAGCCAAGAAGTTTGAAACAGAACGGCTGGAAATTGAAGGAAATGGCAGTACATCAGCAGGCCATCCCCAGTCAAAACAATCCACTTCTGCACCTGTGGCTGTGGCACAAGTGACCTCTCAGCCGTTAAAGACACCGGCAACCGGATCATCTGCACGAAAGACAACAGAAACATTGGAGGCTGAAGAGGATTGGCTAGCTCTGCGTGGGTTTGGTTCTCAAAAGGTCAGAGGCACAGCAAGAGCTAAGCAAAGTGGAGGAACCTTGGATGAGGACCTTGAGTCGATGGTGAAGGACTATCTGAATGACTCAACAGAGGTCTATGTTAATTCTGACCCATTGGCGTATTGGCATGGGAAAAAAGAATTGTGGCCACAGCTCACCAACCTGGCTTTAAACTACTTGTCTTGCCCACTCGCAAGCGTGTCTTCTGAACGGGTTTTCAGTGCGGCTGGTGGGATTGTAACTCCCAAACGGAGCCGCCTCTCGCCCAAAAATGTGGAGAGGTTAACAATGATCAAGATGAATCAGCACCTCATACCACCAGATTTCAGAGTACGAGAGAGCGTGCCGGATGAAGAGGAGGTGGCCAGCAACATAGATGAGGGAATTTCTACTCTGTCAGGTGACACTGAGCTCACCCTGCCTGAATTCGCAGAGTATGATGACGAAGCCTTATTCTTATTCCTGGACCGTGATACCGACTTCGAGCCCTGAAAATGAGACAACGAATCAATAACTTTCTTTTTCATCCTTATTCACTTTTATTCCTGTGTGTCTGTCTTTCTTTGTTGTGCACAGTTAATATAATTCAAACTTTAATCAGATAATCACAAAAACAAGCCCATCAGCAGAACTGTCTTCACTTGTTTGCTAATTGATTTGAAGGTGCCGCAGTCTGCATTCCTCAGGTTCACAAGTTCAGAAGAACATGCTCCTCTATCCTCCTCCTCCAGACTCCTATTTCCATCAAAGCAGAGGGCTGGTTTACGCCCAATGAAGAAAGACTCAGCACTTGTGGGGGTGTTGTTCTACCTCTTTGCAGGTGAGTTGACGGGTCTGGGGCCATTGCTGGGAAGCACTAAAAGTGGTTTGGACCAAATCCGAGGCGGAAAATTTTTTGTGTTTTTGATGACTTGCTTGCCTTTGAGGTGCTCTTAGGGGGGGTTCCGTCTGTTTGTGGGTGAGTTTCGTGGTCTGGGAGCATTGCTGGGACACTCTAATCTTGATTGCATTTGCTTTTCAGGAAATCCGTCGTGCCAACCCCGACTTATGGCCTAGCTACGCAGCGCGTTTGGACCGAAGGCCCAGAAATATTGCAAGTATGAGATTTTGCTTTTGGCCTGTTTGGGGGTGTTATGCTTCTTGGCGGGTGGGTTGCCGGGTCTTGGGGCATTCCTGGGAAGGTCTAATACCGGGTAGAAGTGGTTGGGACAAAATCCAGGCCGATTTTTTTTTTGGCTATTTCTGACATTTTGCTCTATGTAGCGTTTTCGGGGGTCCTGTTTGGGGGGCTTCCTGGTGTTTGTGGGTGAGTTTCGTGGTCTGGGAGCACTGCTGGGACACTCTAATCTTGATTGCATTTGCTTTTCAGGAAATCCGTCGTGACAACCCCGACTTATGGCCTAGCTACGCAGTGCGTTTGGACCGAAGGCCCAGAAATATTGCAAGTTTGAGATTTTGCTTTTGGCCTGTTTGGGGGTGTTATGCTTCTTGGCGGGTGGGTTGACGGGTCTTGGGGCATTCCTGGGAAGGTCTAATACCGGGTAGAAGTGGTTGGGACAAAATCCAGGCCTATTTTTTTTGTGGCTATTTCTGACATTTTGCTCTATGTAGCGTTTTCGGGGGCCTGTTTGGGGGGCTTCCTGGTGTTTGTGGGTGAGTTTCGTGGTCAGGGAGCACTGCTGGGACACTCTAATCTTGATTGCATTTGCTTTTCAGGAAATCCGTTGTGGCAACCCCGACTTATGGCCTAGCTACGCAGTGCGTTTGGACCGAAGGCCCAGAAATATTGCAAGTATGAGATTTTGCTTTTGGCCTGTTTGGGGGTGTTATGCTTCTTGGCGGGTGGGTTGACGGGTCTTGGGGCATTCCTGGGAAGGTCTAATACCGGGTAGAAGTGGTTGGGACAAAATCCAGGCCGATTTTTTTTTTGGCTATTTCTGACATTTTGCTCTATGTAGCGTTTTCGGGGGCCTGTTTGGGGGGCTTCCTGGTGTTTGTGGGTGAGTTTCGTGGTCTGGGAGCACTGCTGGCTATATATACTTTACTTTGCAAGAGGTTTGAAGCAAATCCATGGTGGCAGAGGGGACTTAGGGCCTAGCTGCAGAGCGCGCGCGGAGTGATTTGGGAAATTTGTGAAAAATTGACTAAGTCCCCATTTTTGTACTTTTGCTCTTTGGCTGTTTGGGGGTCTTCTACTCGTTTTCTCCTGGGTTGACGGCTCTGGGGCCATTGCTGGGAAGCTCTAATACTGGATAAAAGTGTTTTGGACCAAATCCCAGGCGGAATTTTTTTTGTGTTTTTGATGACTTGCTTGCCTTTGAGGTGCTCTTAGGGGGGGTTCCGTCTGTTTGTGGGTGAGTTTCGTGGTCTGGGAGCATTGCTGGGACACTCTAATCTTGATTGCATTTGCTTTTCAGGAAATCCGTCGTGCCAACCCCGACTTATGGCCTAGCTACGCAGCGCGTTTGGACCGAAGGCCCAGAAATATTGCAAGTATGAGATTTTGCTTTTGGCCTGTTTGGGGGTGTTATGCTTCTTGGCGGGTGGGTTGCCGGGTCTTGGGGCATTCCTGGGAAGGTCTAATACCAGGTAGAAGTGGTTGGGACAAAATCCAGGCCGATTTTTTTTTTGGCTATTTCTGACATTTTGCTCTATGTAGCGTTTTCGGGGGCCTGTTTGGGGGGCTTCCTGGTGTTTGTGGGTGAGTTTCGTGGTCTGGGAGCACTGCTGGCTATATATACTTTACTTTGCAAGAGGTTTGAAGCAAATCCATGGTGGCAGAGGGGACTTAGGGCCTAGCTGCAGAGCGCGCGCGGAGTGATTTGGGAAATTTGTGAAAAATTGACTAAGTCCCCATTTTTGTACTTTTGCTCTTTGGCTGTTTGGGGGTCTTCTACTCGTTTTCTCCTGGGTTGACGGCTCTGGGGCCATTGCTGGGAAGCTCTAATACCGGATAAAAGTGTTTTGGACCAAATCCCAGGCGGAATTTTTTTTGTGTTTTTGATGACTTGCTTGCCTTTGAGGTGCTCTTAGGGGGGGTTCCGTCTGTTTGTGGGTGAGTTTCGTGGTCTGGGAGCATTGCTGGGACACTCTAATCTTGATTGCATTTGCTTTTCAGGAAATCCGTCGTGCCAACCCCGACTTATGGCCTAGCTACGCAGCGCGTTTGGACCGAAGGCCCAGAAATATTGCAAGTATGAGATTTTGCTTTTGGCCTGTTTGGGGGTGTTATGCTTCTTGGCGGGTGGGTTGCCGGGTCTTGGGGCATTCCTGGGAAGGTCTAATACCGGGTAGAAGTGGTTGGGACAAAATCCGCGTGGAAAAGCCTTTAGTTTTGGCACTTTTTGTAACTTAGGGTTCGTTAGGGTTAGCCCTAGCAGCAGGATTGCATGTGTTTCGGGGTGTTCTAGATTTTTCCAACTGAGTTCTGGGGTCTTAGAGCACTCGTGAGAATGTGTAATTTTGGTTGCAAGTCATTTGAAGAAAATCCATGGTGGGAAAGGGGGGATTTGGCATAGTTAAAGAAAGCCTTTGCCACTATTCTTAACTTAGGGTTCGTTAGGGTTAGCAGTATTTCTATTGCATGTGTTTGAGTGGGGGGGATTTCGAGTCTTGGAGCGATGCTGGCTATGGCTACTTTTGCTTGGTTGCTTGCAAGTGGTTTGAATGCAATCCACGGTGGGTAATGGGTAATTAGGAAGGGGGTACTTCGGCCTACTTTTACTTTCAAAGTAAGTTTTGTCACCAGTTTTCTGCTAGGCCTCGTTTTTTGAGATTTGATTGGGGGTCTTCTACATTTTTGCGACTGGCTTTAGTAAGGGTCTGGGTGGGAGCACTGCTAGGAAGATCTAATTTTGTTCTAAAACACAGTTTACAGTACACCTAGCTTGAGGGGCAAGATCCGCTACATTAATTTGCCCATACTTATTTATCCTTCAAAAGGTGACTCAGAGTACGCACTTTCAAAAATATTGTACTGTCTACTAGGAAAATCAAATTGTGACTTTTTGCACTCCACAGCCTACATACCTTATATTTATTTATCAGTGGTGTTGTAATATTATATCACTTCCTGTTTTTCGTTGAATAATTACAGGCCGGGTTTCAGTCTCTGCAATGGGGAAAAAAGGATGGAGTCAGGCTTCACAGTAGCGAGCCACAATTCAGCATCAGGCAGGCAGTGGACAGGGTGTCTTCTGGTGACCAACATCGATGGACGAAGCGTCGGCTGCAATGGAGGAGTGCCGCTAATAGGAGGATTTTTTTTCTGCAGGCAACTTACTTACCACTTCCAACAGGACCACTACAACCACATAGATACAGTATCCCTTGCCTTTTTCTCTGACTGTGACTGCATTTCTTGGCTCTCTCTCGGCTTCTACATTGATCCCTTAACACATCACTTAGTCCACTCCACTATCACATCTGCACCACACATAGTCATTTGTAAGTGCTCCTACGTAATTCGCAAGTCGCAGCACGCCCCAGGCCGTAGAGGACTGGGATGGCCCCAATGATGAAGCATGTCACCAAGGGGCAACCCTGGTGAGTGAGGGGACACCTAGAAAAAAAGCAATTTCTCCTTTTCTATCTACTATACCTTCCAGACCAACCCCACTGAGTGTTGTTGTGAATGGATTTATAGTGACCAGCAAGGCTCTCGGGTATCTGGCTACAGAGACCTTATGTTGAATATCGTTATCAATAATTTACACATAGGCCCTTTACTGTTGCATTCTTTCTTCCACAGTTGTCGAATGTACTACTTACTTTTCACTGACATGCATGCAGTAGTGCATGCACTTTCAAAGATTGATGGATAGGTTTGTACCCAAAGAATTGTTTATGTTCAATTGTTTGTCTATGCTGTGCTTTTTTTTACAGGGTGTCTTCTGGTGACCAACATCGATGGACGAAGCGTCGGCTGCAATGGAGGAGTGCCGCTAATAGGAGGATTTTTTTTCTGCAGGCAACTTACTTACCACTTCCAACAGGACCACTACAACCACATAGATACAGTATCCCTTGCCTTTTTCTCTGACTGTGACTGCATTTCTTGGCTCTCTCTAGGCTTCTAAATTGATCCCTTAACACATCACTTAGTCCACTCCACTATCACATCTGCACCACACATAGTCATTTGTAAGTGCTCCTACGTAATTCGCAAGTCGCAGCACGCCCCAGGCCGTAGAGGACTGGGATGGCCCCAATGATGAAGCATGTCACCAAGGGGCAACCCTGGTGAGTGAGGGGACACCTAGAAAAAAAGCAATTTCTCCTTTTCTATCTACTATACCTTCTGTCAGGTTACGCAGCCCCTAAGCGCCTACCGTACTATGAAACTACATTTCCCATGAGTAGGCGGGAGACTTGCAGGAAGTTTATCTGGGGAACAGACGCGCTTCCTGTTGCGCGTTATTCTGGTTTCTGTTCTGCACCGGCATGAGAGCGGACGCTCTGCATGCTTTTCTATCGTGTCTCCTGTGGACTATCACCTTCCCCCCCCCCCCCCCCCCCCTGAGGCTCAGTGGGGAGCGCTTCCGTGTTCTGTCCTTGGCGGTAGACGGACTTCACGCGTCTTCAGGTAAAGCCGCTCTAAACTCTTCGGCCGCCCGTGCGGTCAGCTGATTACTGCCTGAACGGATTGTTAAGGGAGGTTCTGTGACTGTTTTCTAACAGAATTCTACCTTTGCTGAATTCCTGTTTGGTTGAATTGTGTGTGGCGGAGCACAGTGGTGGTCTATACCACGTGTTAGCGTTCACATCGGGGATCGTTTTTGTACTATTAAAACGGAGCGCGGTAGTAAGGACAACTACGCGTCTCCGTTGTATAACTGTGTATTTCAAAGGACCTCCATAACTGGGCATGTAGTGAGGTAACTACAGGCTACCCCAGTTCTCTTTGTGTAGTGCACCGTGGGGTGTGTTGTTGGCAGAATTCAGTGGTGGTCGCAACTACGTTTTTCTGTTTGACCTTCACCAAAGATTCTCTACTGGGTCATTACTTAGAGAGCGCAGTGTTGTAGTTCTTGCTTCCTACACACTACCGTTTCCCTCTTCCTTTTTGTTGGACCATACATCTTTGCTTTGACTATTTGGAACCCCCTTTGTACATTGAGTCCTCTACCATGTTTGTGGTATGTTGTGAGTAGTGGGTTTGATGTCTTAGTATAACGCGAGTGTGTTTGGTGCGACAGGAGTGTGTTCGTTAACTATATGTTTATGTGTTTCTTAGGCCTTCCTCACAGATTGTGGCAGAAGGGCTATAGTATTTCCTATCCAAGGTCATGTTTTCTTGGTGCTCAGGTACTTGTCTACTTCCTTGGTTATTTAGTGAGACTATATGAGAGTAGCCTTGTATGTTAGGACAGCACTTCACTGATGCCTGTCTTGTCTTCTGTTACAGGTATCCTTTCCCTGCTGACCCTACCTTTACCCATCCCACATTTTTTATTTTAGTTTGTTATTTTTCTCCCTCGCCTAATGGCTCGAACACCCTGTGTTTACACTTCTGGGTGTTGGTGACATTTGGAGGTGGAACCATATTTGCATCGACTGGATCACGGGGAGTAAACCTGACACCTTCCAGACCAACCCCATTGAGTGTTGTTGTGAATGGATTTATAGTGACCAGCAAGGCTCTCGGGTATCTGGCTACAGAGACCTTATGTTGAATATCGTTATCAATAATTCCACACAGGCCCTGTACTGTCGCATTCTTTCTTTCCACAGTTGTCGAATGTACTACTTACTTTTCACTGACATGCATGCAGTAGTGCATGCACTTTCAAAGATTGATGGATAGGTTTGTACCCAAAGATTTGTTTATGTTCACAATTGTTTGTCTATGCTGTGCTATTTTTTCTTGTCTCCCAAAACCTTTCCCAAAAACCCCCGTACCCATCCATTTTTCAAACCCTAACCCTCTTCCCCCGGGCTGTGTGGTTTTGATTGATGTGTGACTAAATTATTATTACAGCAATAAATCCACACACTTGCTGGGGAGGATAAGGTGATAGCAACAGGCTGGTGAAGAAATCAGAGGATATATTCTTACTCTGCTTGACAAAGAACCATTGCTAATGTGAAAGAACTTCAACCGAATTAGTAGTTATACTTTACCATTTGTTAGGCTACAATGTGGCACTGCTCTACTGTACTTCTGTCACCTGCTATATTCTCAGTTGTACCGTTGAATTGCTCAGGAGGACAAACCAGATTTCATTTTCTTTTTTTTCATAGGCATGCAACTGCCACTGTGTCACACCACTAGTACCACCGCTATGAGGAAATTTTATCCGACCAAGATTGCCAACCTTATTCGGTGTTTCCCGTGGAGCCAGCCCTGGGTCTAGCCCTACTTTCAAACACAAATTACAGGTAAGATAAGCGTTTGGTGGTTTGGGGGTATAATGGAGTATTAGTACGAGAGACGAGAGACTGAAGGTAGTACTACTAAAGTCATAGGACTCTTGGATTCACTTCACTTAGTCTGTGAGAGGCACTTAGTGTTGAAAACATTTGGGCATTTACACTTAAAGGAAGAAAATGGAACTAAACTTTCAGGAAAACAGTCAACGTTAAACCCCCACCCACCAGGCAAGCAGTAAAAAACAGGTATGCTCAGATAAAGTTTGAAAAAGTATATTTATATCCCTAACAAAATAATCTCCCGCAAGACCCTCCCTAACCCCAACGATTGTCCTTCAAAAGTCCCCAAAAACCCAACTCCCAATTCCCACCCCCCAAAAGTCTCTAAAAAAGGGGCAAGGGACACTATGGGTGGATGCTGTTAACTTTTTGGGCCAGGGCATCATGCTCCTCGCGGAGCAAGGCGAGCTCCTGCTGAAGGCGGGACACCATCAGGGTAGTGCGGCGCAGGCGTGCCTTCACTGCCTTGCAGGTGCAATGCCTGTGAGAGGCAGCTGTTGGCCTTGCTGCTCGGCGGTGGCGTTTGCCTTTGGCAGCCCGGCTCAGTCTGGGTGGACCACTGTGCTGGGTGGCAGCCCGTGGGGCCACGGAGGCCGATGCAGACGACGTTGTTGTTGTTGTCGACTGCACACTTTCCTCGTCCTCCAGGGCCACCAGCCGCCGATATTCCGCAACAGTGGCCTCGATCCTCCGTTGCCGGGCCGCTCTAGCCAGCTCCTTCCTCCTTGGTCGTTTGGAAGGAGCATCTATATGAAGAAAGAAAGACATAGTCTGTAACCAATGCTCTTTAAGATTAACTCAATCATTCAGCAGAAATTTGTGTTGCAGTACAACTAGCAACTTGCAAGCGCATTACATAACTATTGAGGCCAGTATCTATCTAACCTCACACTTCTTCATCCTTGCTCTAACATTAGTGGGAGTTTAAGGAACAAATTCTACGAGCACTGTGGACTTCCATTGGAGTCGACTATGAAAGTACACCAGTCTTATTCTTCTTCTTATCTCTTGTTTTGGAAAATTGGTACGTTATTTTCTGCAAGCCGGCATAATGCCAGCGCAGTAAACTTGCACCCGAGAAAAAGAGACGCACGCCATGAGGAGTGACCTAGACTTGCGTTGCGTTACTGTACCCGTCCAGTACATGCAGGTGGTGAAGCTCTTACTTTTCTATTACGGGTGGCACTGAGAATACTCTGTTACAACTCAAGGGCTACTGCTTAATTAATTTAACTTTCACCCTACAGTGGAAATGAGTACTAGAAATGGAAAATTGAAGAAGATAAATAATCTGATTATCTATCACTTCACATGGGATGTTTTTGCTTATATATGGGATGACTTTAGGTGCTTTGCTTTTTATTGAGTGACCAGTGATACATCCACACATGAATGACTGAGTACTACTAAACTTATTAAGAGAGGTAGGGAGTGGCCACCATAATAACCGGATCTATGCAGTGCTTGCAATACAAACTACTGCTACTATTTATGGTAGTATTTGGACAAAATTAAAAGTTCTTTTCCTTGCCTTTCCTACACTGGAACGGACATGCGGGTGCAGTGTTACATGCTCTTCAAAGTTACACTTAGTTCATCCACTGACCGTCTACTCTCTCTAGATCATGGGTACTCACAAACTTTCTCTCAGGGGCTACATTTACAGTGTAGTTTGGGGCCGAGGGCCGCACTGGTGGGGGCGGAGTCAGAGGGGGCGGGGCTAAAGCAAAACGATAACTTGTGACCATGAGGTTGCACACAGGTCCCTGCAGCAGATGCCCTCATCCACTGAGCCACCAGACCCAGCATTTACATACATCTCTCTCCCTCCTGCTCTCCCTCCTGCCCTCCCTCCATCTCTCTCTCCCTCCTGCCCTCCCTCTCCCTCCCCCTCTGTCATCTCACTGTGTGTGTGTCTATCTGTGTCAGCCTTCAGCCCGGGTTGAGACCGCTTCCTCAACGCGCACACACAGACAACAACACCAAAGTACTTAACAGGTCTTTAAAAGACCATTAACATATTATTGAGGCTTTGTTTGTTGTAGCGCCCCTGCTTCTCCACCCTGACAATCACTGCTTGCCCGGCCCCACAGAGCAGAGGCTTTGTTCTATTTCACCTCTTTGTGGCCTTGCATCTCCACTCTGCTCTGTGGGGGCCGGGGGAGCAGTGATTGTCAGAGTGGAGATGCAGGGGCGCTAACAGGTGAAATACAAAAAAGTCTCTGCTCTGTGGGGGCCGGGGGAGCAGTGATTGTCTGCAAGGTCTGCGCACCGCCAAGGAAGGCTTGCCGGGCCACCACCGGCCCGCGGGCCGTACTATGAGTACCCCTGCTCTAGATACACATATGCTATCTAAGAGTCAGATAGTAGCATGATCCAGGTATATGGACACATACAGTTTCTGTGTCACCCACCCAGGCTGTTGTCCTTCCACCCATCATTGCTTCATCATTCACCCAGCCATGCATCTCATATTCTTGCCTTCCCAGCTAGTCTTCAATCTCAATAAGTAAGGAATATATAAGAGCTTACCTCTGGCCGCCACCACCACCGTCTCAACTCTCACAGCCGCCGCCTCCTCCCCTGAAGAATCGCCCTCCGCCTCCGTGTCGAGCACCACCACCTCCACACTGGCCCCGCCACCAGATGTTCCACCTACAAAGTACATTTAAGAATGTTAGAATAAAGCACTCACTAGTCTTTGGTCTAGGAATGAAGACATGTGAAAACAATGTAATTTGTGACTGTCTACGTTAAAGTTAAAAAAAATGTCCCTTTTTCCAGGGAAGGTTGTCTTGCTGCACTTTTTGGCACAACTGATGAAGGCTGTTTTTTTAACACGCACCATTTTTCTCCACACAGACAGAAGATGGACTTCTAACAACAAGATCAAGTTGAAACCAGGTGAGAGCTCGGCTCGACCACAAGAAATGTCTTCAATTAATCGTCAGCACTAACCACTTTTCCATTATCAGTTAAACGTTTAGTTTTATTATGACTTCATTTTAATAAATGTGTTTACTTTTAATAAAGCTTTTAAACTTAAATACAATCTGTGTTTTTTGGTCCAGACTAGAGTGACTGAGCGAAAGGTTTTGCAATTTTTGCAAGCATGAGTCCAGATAGAACACTTCAAAAGACATTATGGACAATCCCAGAGGACTGCACTAAGTTGATAGAGCTATTGCTGACTAGAATCATGGGAGTTTCGCCAACCGTGCAATCTTAGTTAGCTACACAGACAGACTAATAAGAATAATCTAGTAATACCACAGGGAGTCATAGTAGAGGCAGGATAAGAATTTAGATACAGTCTACAAGAAGAGCAAAGACAATTTTGAAAAAAGTCAAATGAGGAACGCTAGGAAAAATAGGTACTAGTCTAAAATGAAAACTTACTGGGGCCAGCAGAGGAGCCCTCGCCTGCCCGATCCTGGCCCTGTTGAACAGCATCCGCCGCCTGCTGCTCCTGTGTCCTCCTCTCGCCCCTGGGGGGAGCTGACGTACAACATGAAAGAAAGAACAGAAAACATGGATGATTGTTGCTTGTCAATGTCAACCAAATCAAACATTTCAAAAGAACAATAACAAAATATTTCCGCGAAATTATATTGATTATGGTTACTTTTCATTTATTTGCGGACCTGTGACTTCGAAAGTCACGTAACTCACTAAACAAAGTACTGAAACGTTCACCTAGGACTGGCAGGCAGCAGTCCGCAGGCAAGACGCAAAGTGACAGACAAACTCCATTGTGATTTCAGTCAGATCAGTGACAACACTAACAGTTGCCTGCTACATTACCAGTCATTTAAATAGTCAAACTATCAATCCACCGCCACTATTTTTCTTATTGTCAGGGGTACAAAGGAAGGGGCAGATTTAAGCCCTTGCGGCTCTTTTGCGCCATTCTTGCGTGACTTTTGTGACGCAGCAGCTAAACAAAAAAGGGCGCCATGGTGCGGCGTATAATATTATAACAACGTGACGCATTTGGGAGATGCATCCCGTTATAAAGCCCTGCGCCATCAGGGGGCGTTCCGGCGCAAGGGAGGGCATTCCTGCGCTGGAACACATCCTAATAGTGGCTGAGGGAAATCTACAAAATATCAATCAGTCACCTTTAGGACAATGATGCGTCACACAAACCCTGCACCTGCTTGAAGCAGACGTACGGCTTGACCCAGCATTGGGGAGATAGGGTACCCCAGAGCATTGATGGAGCTGCGCCATCGTTGCGACGCAACTCCAGCAGTAAAGCTTCGGTGACGTTTTGGGCCCATGGTGCGCCGCATTGCAAATACGGCGCACCATGTTTGGTGGTGGTAGCGGGCCGCACAATTAATGGCGCATCCCTGCTACTTTGCAGGGATGCGACGGTAATTGCAATTCTGCCCCTTAGGGGCATACTTACTTACGCGTTCTGGCGCATCTCCAGAGATGCGCCAGATCAAATGCGTCACGCAAAACTACCCTTGCGACACGGCAGATGTGCCTCATTTACAATGCGGCGCGCCCTGGCGCAAGGGTAGGCACTTGCGTGACGCATCTCGTCACGTAAGAGCGGCGCATCGCTGGAGTCACGTCGCCAACGCAATGCAACTCCAGTAATGCTCAGGGCCACCCAATACTTAACATGCTGTGTCAGTCCTTTCGCCTGCTTCGAGCAGACATAAGGAATTGAATTGACGTAGCAGCGTCGCAGAAGTGCCTGCGTTAAATCTTGTAGATTTCACGCAGGCAATTTTGCGAGGCGCACAGCCGCTGGACCGCCCACCCTGCGTACTAGGAACGCACCCATTGTGGTGCAGGCCCATGGCTTTATAACGTGACGCATCTCCCTAGATGCGTCATGCTGTAAATGACTCGCAGGGATGCGGCACGTTTACGCCGCTGTTGCGTCACGCAAGGCAACGTAAACGTGGCACAAGGGGCTTGTAAATGTAATCTGCCCCCTAGTGTCTAGCATTACGCAGTTCTGTAAAGTACACTCATACATAATAGTTACTCAGGCCAATGAGACCACGAAATAGAAAACAAATAAGCATAGTAGCAACGCCACTGAGAAGGAGAGCAGTGCACCTGAAATGCACAGAAGATTTTGAATTATAATTTAACTACAATGTAATCGTCATCAGCGGCATTATTGGCTTGCTCCATGTAAAAAACAAATATTTGCAATACAACAACACAGAGCAGGAGAAAACATCATAGTAGTGAGTGATTAAATGGCTACTACTACTCACCAAGCCCGGGGATCTCCAAGCCGAGCTGGTCCAGCAGGTCGCGCTCGCGGTCCAGGAGGTCCGTCCAGCGATGGGTGACCTGGCTGTAGGTGCGCTGGACCCCGTAGAGGTGGGATATGGCCCAGCACACCTTCTCCCACCGCTTCCGGCGCTCCCGCATGTTGTAGCCGCCGGCCGCGATCCTGCCGCCTCCCGCGATGGTCCTGGGCAGGCGGCGCTGGACGAAGTAGACCAGCGCGCCCACTTCCTCCGGGCTGAATATCTCCCGTCGCGTCACCTGCTCCCCCCTCAATCTCCCGCATGCTGTCCTGCCACTGGGTCCAGCACTACTCCCCGCCGCCGCTGCGGCCCTCAAGTGCCTGGGCAGCTTCACGGCGCCTGGCTTGACCATGGTCTGGGCAGGTAAGGTAGGAAGAAGTAGAAAATTAAGAAAGAATAGGATAGGGAAGAAGAAAAGAAAAGAGTTTAAAAAAGTAGTTTAAAAGTAAAGAAAAATAGCAGAAAAGACAAAAATATACAGCTAGGAAAAGAGAGGGATAGATAAGAAGCAAAATCGTAAAAAAAAAACTGAAAACAAGCAAAGGATGGCAAAGATACCAAGAGGATTAAACACCATGCCCAGACACAGGAAATGAATGAAAAACAAGATGGCCGGCGCCCGTTCACGAGCGCGAAAGTAAGTTCGCGCGAGATTTTCCTCGCGATCTCGTGCGAACCTCTAGATTTCCCGGGCGATCTCGTGCGAACCTCTACTCGCAATGCGCTTACTGCGCGAGATTATACATAGCGGGCGGAAACGGAAATACGTCACGCAAACAAAATTGCCGCGCCCGTACTCGCCCCTTGGGGTAAATTCGCGTGTTGCGCTGCAAGCGGCTCGCGAATACTGCAAAAAAACTCGCGAAACAACAAGCCGCAAAAAAAAAAAAATGCTCATTCGCACGAATTGCCGGCTTCCGCGGTCGGTTTTGCACGACGCCGCGCCCCGCGAATAGCGCGAAAAAAACCGAAAAACGCTTTCAGCAAAAGCAAAAGCAATGAGCAGGTGCAAAAGGTCAACCTCATGATTTGTAACGATTCTTTGTAGTGCTTCCTGAGGGGGCCCTCCAGAATTCGGTTGCCTGCTTGCAACTATTGTGTGACCCTGCTCTGACCTTAACTGTATGCCACAAAGGTCGTGATTTACAGCTAAAGGAGCAGACAAGCAGGTGCCAGGCTGGAACTTTAAATTCTTTCAGTGACACATTAATTAGCCCCTAATTCATTATTGTCAGTTGGGGCAGGGCAGGTGTTGTTAATAAACTAACCCCAAATTAATTCATGTCAGTTCAAGCAGGGCAGGTGGGCTTGCTTTTCCCCCCCATCTTCTACAGTGATGATGAACCAGAGGGTGGCATTGATGTAACAGAGGGTGGCATGGGTCAAAGAGAGGGTGCCAGTGGTAAAACAGAGGGTGCTGGGAGGCTGTGATGATGAACCAGACGTAGAAACAACATAGTCGCGACCGTTGCGAGCCGACAAGTAAGTTCGCAATTGTGAACTAGTACCAAATCCTCGCGAACTGGCAGAAACAATTGCGAACACACAAAAAAAAAAATCCGTAAATTCGCGGGAATTCGCGGATTGCGAGTTCGCAAATCCGCAAAATTCGCGAACGCGAGATCCGCAAAATTCGCCCATGCTTACCTGGGACCCACGTCTGGGCATCCCCAGCGCACTTAGGGCGGAATATGCAAACACAACAGGTGTGGATCAATGTCACACACTCACCCCAGTCCAAAGATCTGGGCCCAAATCCATCGTTTTTTTGCACTCCACACCACCCTGGGTTAGACAATGGCGATATGCAAATCAGCTCTGACCCTGTGCTCCATGGGAACAGTCCAGTCCGAACTACAAAAGCCATGTCCTTCCCAGAACGGAATCAAGCATCCGAGGACCGGACCGGTTTCGAGGTAACACCTCTCATCAGCCCGGCTAGCTTGACTCCAAGTGGTGTGGAGTGCCTGGGACCCACGTCTGGGCATCCCCAGCGCACTTAGGGCGGAATATGCAAACACAACAGGTGATGGACCGAATGTGGATCAATGTCACACACTCACCCCAGTCCAAAGATCTGGGCCCAAATCCATCGTTTTTTTGCACTCCACACCACCCTGGGTTAGACAATGGCGATATGCAAATCAGCTCTGACCCTGTGCCCCATGGGAACAGTCCAGTCCGAACTACAAAAGCCATGTCCTTCCCAGAACAGAATCAAGCATCCGAGGACCGGACCGGTTTCGAGGTAACACCTCTCGTCAGCCCGGCTAGCTTGACTCCAAGTGGTGTGGAGTGCCTGGGACCCACGTCTGGGCATCCCCAGCGCATTTAGGGCGGAATATGCAAACACAACAGGTGATGGACCGAATGTGGATCAATGTCACACACTCACCCCAGTCCAAAGATCTGGGCCCAAATCCATCATTTTTTTGCACTCCACACCACCCTGGGTTAGACAATGGCGATATGCAAATCAGCTCTGACCCTGTGCCCCATGGGAACAGTCCAGTCCGAACTACAAAAGCCATGTCCTTCCCAGAACGGAATCAAGCATCCGAGGACCGGACCGGTTTCGAGGTAACACCTCTCATCAGCCCGGCTAGCTTGACTCCAAGTGGTGTGGAGTGCCTGGGACCCACGTCTGGGCATCCCCAGCGCACTTAGGGCGGAATATGCAAACACAACAGGTGATGGACCGAATGTGGATCAATGTCACACACTCACCCCAGTCCAAAGATCTGGGCCCAAATCCATCGTTTTTTTGCACTCCACACCACCCTGGGTTAGACAATGGCGAAATGCAAATCAGCTCTGACCCTGTGCCCCATGGGAACAGTCCAGTCCGAACTACAAAAGCCATGTCCTTCCCAGAACGGAAACAAGCATCCGAGGACCGGACCGGTTTCGAGGTAACACCTCTCATCAGCCCGGCTAGCTTGACTCCAAGTGGTGTGGAGTGCCTGGGACCCACGTCTGGGCATCCCCAGCGCACTTAGGGCGGAATATGCAAACACAACAGGTGATGGACCGAATGTGGATCAATGTCACACACTCACCCCAGTCCAAAGATCTGGGCCCAAATCCATCGTTTTTTTGCACTCCACACCACCCTGGGTTAGACAATGGCGATATGCAAATCAGCTCTGACCCTGTGCCCCATGGGAACAGTCCAGTCCGAACTACAAAAGCCATGTCCTTCCCAGAACGGAATCAAGCATCCGAGGACCGGACCGGTTTCGAGGTAACACCTCTCATCAGCCCGGCTAGCTTGACTCCAAGTGGTGTGGAGTGCCTGGGACCCACGTCTGGGCATCCCCAGCGCACTTAGGGCGGAATATGCAAACACAACAGGTGATGGACCGAATGTGGATCAATGTCACACACTCACCCCAGTCCAAAGATCTGGGCCCAAATCCATCGTTTTTTTGCACTCCACACCACCCTGGGTTAGACAATGGCGATCTGCAAATCAGCTCTGACCCTGTGCCCCATGGGAACAGTCCAGTCCGAACTACAAAAGCCATGTCCTTCCCAGAACGGAATCAAGCATCCGAGGACCGGACCGGTTTCGAGGTAACACCTCTCATCAGCCCGGCTAGCTTGACTCCAAGTGGTGTGGAGTGCCTGGTACCCACATCCCATGGGGCACAGGGTCAGAGCTGATTTGCATATCGCCATTGTCTAACCCAGGGTGGTGTGGAGTGCAAAAAAACGATGGATTTGGGCCCAGATCTTTGGACTCGGTTGAATGTGTGACATTGATCCACATTCGGTCCATCACTTGTTTTGTTTGCAAATTCCGCCCCAAGTGCGCTGGGGATGCTCAGACCTGGGTCCCAGGCACTCCACACCACTGGAGTCAAGCTAGCCGGGCTGATGAGAGGTGTTACCTCGAAACCGGTCCGGTCCTCGGATGCTTGATTCCGTTCTGGGAAGGACATGGCTTTTGTAGTTCGGACTGGACTGTTCCCATGGGGCACAGGGTCAGAGCTGATTTGCATATCGCCATTGTCTAACCCAGGGTGGTGTGGAGTGCAAAAAAACGATGGATTTGGGCCCAGATCTTTGGACTGGGGTGAGTGTGTGACATTGATCCACATTCGGTCCATCACCTGTTGTGTTTGCAC
>NW_028247028.1:87500-92500 GCF_964263255.1 Lissotriton vulgaris | reverse complement strand
GAGGGGACCCAGGGCGCAAAAGTGCCCGACCTCCTGGAGCCCTCGCTGGGACCTGGGAGGCGAGTGGCACCCCATCGGGACTTCCAGGGAAGTCCGGCCATCTGGTCACAGCATAGGAAAGCTTCGCGGGCGACCAGATGGCCGAGGTGAGAGGGGCGACCAGATGGCCAGGAGCGAAATGACGCCAATCTGTCTGCCCCGGGCCTGTAGGGCTCAGGAGCTGCGGGGCCCCTGGGCTCTGGGACTGCAGGGCTCGGGGACTGCAGGGCTCCACGGCTGCAGGGCTCCGGGGCTCCGGGGCTCCAGGGCTCCAGGGCTCCAGGGCTCCAGGGCTCCAGGGCTCCAGGGCTGCAGGGCTCCAGAGCAGCAGGGCTCTGGGGTTGCAGGGCCCGGGACCCATGGAGCCCGTCCCAGGACCCATGGAGCCCGTCCCAGGCTCTTCCCCACGCCGCGGGTCGGAGGAGGGAGCACGGAAGCCTGGGAGGTGTTGCCCCGGGCACATCCCATCTGGTCCCTAGGAAGGGGACCGCCAGCACAGGCAGGCGGGCCCGGGTGCTGCCTGGCCCTGTCTCAGCATGGCCAGACCTCGCGGAGGCCTGCCTGAGCAAACTCGGAGGAAAAGGCCCATCGGCGATGGGGCTGAGAGGCAGGTGCGTACCCGGGCCCCTGGGGGCCCCGGCGGGCGGGCCCGGGTCCTGCCTTCCCCGGATTCAGAACCACCGGACCTATCGGAGGTCGGAATGTAGGAAAAAAACTCGGAGAAAAGGAACCATCGGGAAGGGGCTGAGAGGCAGGTGCGTTCCCGGGCCCCTGGGGGCCCCGGCGGGCTGGCCCGGGTGCTGCCTGGCCCCGTCTCAGCATGGCCAGACCTCGCGGAGGCCTGCCTGAGCAAACTCGGAGGAAAAGGCCCATCGGCAAGGGGGCTGAGCGGCAGGTATGTACCCGGGCCCCTGGGGGCCCCAGCGGGCATGCCCGGGTCCTGCCTTCCCCTGATTCAGAATCGCAAGACCACACGGAGGTCTGACTGACCCTCTCCCTACTAATCCGGAGGAAAATTACCCCCCTTTCTTGTAATCCGTGCACTCGAGGTGACAGAGGGGACCCAAGGCGCAAAAGTACCCGACCTCCTGGAGCCCTTGCTGGGATCCGGGAGGCAAATGGCACCTCATCGGGACTTCCAGGGAAGTTTGGCCATCTGGTCTCCCCCATCGGAAAGCATTGCGTGCGACCAGATGCCCGAGCGGTACCGTGCGACCAGATGGCCGGGATCGAAAGTGCTTCACACCCCGAGCCTTCGTGGTGGGGCTCCTGCCTGCCTGCCTGCCTGCCTCCGTCCGCGGCGGACGGGAAAGACCATCCGCCATCCTAATTTACCCCAGGCTTAACGGGTCACCCTTAACATAGCCAGGACGATGGGGCCGATTATGATGGCGAACGGGAAAGACCGTCCGCGGAGGACGGGAAAGACCGTCCGCGGTGGCAACGGACAGGAAAGACCATCTGCAGGGCGGATGCGAAAGTGAAGGCCCGTCCCGGGCACTCGGCCATGCAGTGGAGAAGTGTGGCTCAATGGTTAGCGAGTCAGACCCTGATGCAGAGGTCTAGCCCGGGACCAGGGTTCGATTCCCCGCCTCGGCGGGTCTTGGGCTCAAAATCCCACGGAACTGATAATTTTCGCCTCGGTGCCTATCCCAATCATGGGGTCCCCCTCACCAGCCTGGGAGGGGTGTCCTGCCTTGCCCTGATTCAGAATCACCAGACCACACGGAGGTCTGACTGACCCTCTCCCTAGTAATCCGGAGGAAAATTACCCTCTTTTCTTGCAATCCGTGCACATGAGGTGACAGAGGGGACCCAAGGCGCGAAAGTACCCAACCTCCTGGAGCCCTCGCTGGGATCGGAGAGGCAAATGGCACCTCATCGGGACTTCCAGGGAACCCCGGCCACCTGGTCGCCCCATTGGAAAGCATTGCGTGAGACCAGATGGCTGGGCTCGAAAGTGCTTCCCACCCCGAGCCTTCGCGGTAGGGTTCCCGCCTGCCTGCCCACGCAAGGCAGGGCTCAGGGACACCGGCTGGGCCTCAGGCAAGGGGTGGACCACCAGAGCTCTCGGGCCTGGACGCCCGGGGGGGGTGGACTGCCTGGGACCCATTGGTCGCGTTGTAACAGTAGGTAGTTGTAATAGTATGCTTTGTAACATGGTACATCCGGTGCTGGGCTTTTCTGCCGCCGGCGCCGGGGATCGAACCGTGAGCTCCCCCCAGCGCAATGCGTTGTAACAGTAGTGCGTTGTAACAGGTGTATACCGGTATGGATGTACCATGTTACAACGCATACCATTACAACGCATTGCGCTGGGGGGCGCTCACGGTTCGAAAAGCCCAGCACCATGTGACTCTGAGGAATAGCTGACGCCGCGGCTAGGGCGGCTGACTCTGAAATCTGGAGATCACGGTTCGATCCCCGGCGCCGGCGGCAGAAAAGACCAGCACCATGTGACTCTGAGAAATAGCTGACGCCGCGGCTAGGGCGGCTGACTCGGAAATCTGGAGATCACGGTTCGATCCCCGGCGCCGGCGGCAGAAAAGCCCAGCACCATGTGACTCTGAGAAATAGCTGACGCCGCGGCTAGGGCGGCTGACTCGGAAATCTGGAGATCACGGTTCGATCCCCGGCACCGGCGGCAGAAAAGCCCAGCACCATGTGACTCTGAGGAATAGCTGACGCCGCGGCTAGGGCGGCTGACTCGGAAATCTGGAGATCACGGTTCGATCCCCGGCGCCGGCGGCAGAAAAGCCCAGCACCATGTGACTCTGAGGAATAGCTGACGCCGCGGCTAGGGCGGCTGACTCCGAAATCTGGAGAGCACGGTTCGATCCCCGGCGCCGGCGGCAGAAAAGCCCAGCACCATGTGACTCTGAGGAATAGCTGACGCCGCGGCTAGGGCGGCTGACTCTGAAATCTGGAGATCACGGTTCGATCCCCGGCGCCGGCGGCAGATTAGCCCAGCACCATGTGACTCTGGGCAATAGCTTGCTTAATCTTCCCGACGGCCCCTAGCGACCCTTACGGGTGATTGTGCGCTTTACAAATGTGGATTATTATTATTATTTGGCCCGATTCCGATCCGGTTCGTAAAAGCACATCCGCCCGAATCTGTCGGACGACCACGTACGCCCGGGGGAGGTCTGCCCAGGACCCGTGGAGCCCTTCCCGGGTACTTTGCAATGCCGTTGGCCTCCTGGAGATGGGTGCCCCGGACGCCCGGGGGAGGTCTGATCGGGACCCGTGGAGCCCTTCCCGGGTACTTTGCAATGCCGTTGGCCTCCTCGAGATGGGTGCCCCGGACGCCCGGGGGAGGTCTGCCCGGGACCCGTGGAGCCCTTCCCGGGTACTTTGCAATGCCGTTGGCCTCCTGGAGATGGGTGCCCCGGACGCCCGGGGGAGGTCTGCCCGGGACCCGTGGAGCCCTTCCCGGGTACTTTGCAATGCCGTTGGCCTCCTGGAGATGGGTGCCCCAGACGCCCGGGGGAGGTCTGCCCGGGACCCGTGGAGCCTTCCCGGGTACTTTGCCATGCCGTTGGCCTCCTGGAGAAGGGAGCCCCGGCTGCCTAGGTAGGTGTTTTCCAGGCACATCTGATCTGGTCCCCCCCAGGCAGAGAACTGCAAGAAGTGTCTGGGCATACCTTGTCCTTAGTAATCCGGAGGAAGGCTACCCCTCTTTCTTGGAATCCGTGCGCCCCGAGTGACAGAGGGGACCCAAGGCGCGAAAGTACCCGAGCTCCTGGAGCCCTCGCTGGGATCCGGGAGGCAAATAGCACCTCATCGGGACTTCCAGGGAAGTTCGGCCATCTGGTCCCCCCCCCATAGGAAAGCATTGCAGGAGACCAGATGGCCGAGGCGATCCTGGAGACCAGATGCCCGAGGGGATCCGGGAGACCAGATGGCCGAGGGGATCCCGGAGACCAGATGGCCGAGGGGATCCCGGAGAACAGATGGCCGGGCACGAGAGTCAAGCCAGCCGGTGCCACTCTGCACCCCGACGAAAAAGGGAGCTGGCGCCAGGGAACGGCAAGGTGGGGACCGGAGGCCCAGGGCCGTGGCACCCGACCTGGGGCCCGGACGGGCCCCTGGACCCAGCCTAGGCTCCGATGCACGGAGACGCAGGGGACGCCTTCCCGGGCCCTCCGGACCACCGTCCCGGGCACCCTGCCACGCAGCAGGACTAAGGACAGAGCCCGGGAGGTGAAGGCCGCCCTCCCCGGGCCCTCGGGGGCCCCGGCCGGAGCTGCTGAACTCAGCCGAGCGAGGGGAAGCTCCCCGGGCTCGAAGGAACCCCTGTCCTGGTCCTTTGGCAGTGCGGCAGGCCGGGGGACCGGGCCCAGGGCCGTGGCACCCGACCCGGGGCCCTGCCAGGCCCCCCCGGACCCCATCCAGGGCTTCCTGCCACGCGGCAGGCCCAGGGACGGATCCGGGGCTGGGGGGGGCATCCTGGCATGTCCAGCTGCCGGCTGAGGACGGCTAGGCCGAGGGGGGTCCCAGAATACCTTGTCCCTACCAATCCGGAGGAAAATTACCCTCCTTTCTCGTAATCCGTGCACGCGAGGTGACAGAGGGGACCCAGGGCGCAAACGTGCCCGACCTCCTGGAGCCCTCGCTGGGGTACGGGAGGCGAATGGCACCTCATCGGGACTTCCAGGGAAGTCCGGCCATCTAGTCGCCCCCATTGGAAAGCATTGCGGGGGACCAGATGGCCTAGGCGATCCTGGAGACCAGATGGCCGGGAGCGAAATGACGCCCAATCTGCCTGCCCCGGGCCTGTAGGGCTCGGGGGGCCACAGGGCTCGACGGCTCCGGGGCTCCGGGTCTCCGGGGCTGCAGGGCTGCAGGGCTCCGGGGCTGCTGGGCTCCAGGGCTCCAGGGCTCGGGGGCTGCAGGGCAGCAGGGCTCTGGGGCTCCGGGGCTCCGGGGCTGCTGGGCTCCGGGGTTGCAGGGCCCGG
>NW_028247028.1:70000-77500 GCF_964263255.1 Lissotriton vulgaris | reverse complement strand
GGCCAGACCTCGTGGAGGCCTGCCTGGCCAAACTCGGAGGAAAAGGCCCATCGGCGATGGGGCAGAGCGGCAGGTGCGTTCCCGGGCCCCTGGGGGCCCCGGCAGGCGGGCCCGGGTACTGCCTGGCCCCGTCTCAGCATGGCCAGACCTCGCGGAGGCCTGCCTGAGCAAACTCGGTGGAAAAGGCCCATCGGCGATGGGGCTGAGCGGCAGGTGCGTACCCGGGCCCCTGGGGGCCCCGGCGGGCAAGCCCGGGTCCTGCCTTCCCCGGATTCAGAACCGCCGGACCTATCGGAGGTCGGACTGTAGAAAAAAACTCGGAGAAAAGGAACCATCGGGAAGGGGCTGAGAGGCAGGTGCGTTCCCGGGCCCCTGGGGGCCCCGGCAGGCGGGCCCGGGTGCTGCCTGGCCCCGTCTCAGCATGGCCAGACCTCGCGGAGGCCTGCCTGAGCAAACTCGGAGGAAAAGGCCCATCGGCAAGGGGGCTGAGCGGCAGGTACGTACCCAGGCCCCTGGGGGCCCCGGCGGGCATGCCCGGGACCTGCCTTCCCCTGATTCAGAATCGCAAGACCACACGGAGGTCTGTCTGACCCTCTCCCTACTAATCCGGAGGAAAATTACCCCCCTTTCTTGTAATCCGTGCACTTGAGGTGACAGAGGGGACCTAAGGCGCAAAAGTGCCCGACCTCCTGGAGCCCTCGCTGGGATCCGGGAGGCAAATGGCACCTCATCGGGACTTCCAGGGAAGTTCGGCCATCTGGTCGCCCCCATAGGAAAGCATTGCCGGAGACCAGATGGCCGAGGCGATCCTGGAGACCAGATGGCCGAGGCGATCCTGGAGACCAGATGGCCGAGGGGATCCTGGAGACCAGATGGCCGAGGGGATCCCAGAGACCAGATGGCCGAGGGGATCCCGGAGACCAGATGGCCGAGGGGATCCCAGAGACCAGATGGCCGGGCACGAAAGTCAAGCCAGCCTATGTCACTCTGTGCCCCAACGAAAAAGTGAGCTGGCGTCAGTGAAAGGGCGGGTTGGGGACCGGAGGCCCAGGGCCTAGCACCCGACCCGGGGCCCGGACGGGCCCCTGGACCCAGCCTGGGCTCTAATGCCCGGAGACGCAGGGGAAGCCTCCCCGGGCCCTCCGGACCCCGTCCCAGGCACCCTGCCACGCAGCAGGACCAAGGACAGAGCCCGGGATGGGGAGGCCGCCCTCCCCGGGCCCTCGGGGGCCCCGGCCGAAGCTCCTGAACTCAGTCCGGCAAGAGGAGGCTTCCCGGGCACAACGGAGCCCCGTCCCGGGGCTTTGGCAGTGTGGCATGTCGGTGGACGGCGCCCAGGGCCGTAGCACACAACCCGGGGCCCGGCCGGGCCCCTGGACCCAGCCGGGGCTCCCGGGCCCGGAGGCGCAGGGGAAGCCTCCCCGGGCCCTCCGGACCCCGTCCCGGGCACCCTGCCACGCAGCAGGACCAAGGACAGAGCCCGGGATGGGGAGGCCGCCCTCCCCGGGCCCTCAGGGGCCCCGGCCGAAGCTCCTGAACTCAGCCCGGCAAGGGGAGGCTTCCCGGGCACAACGGAGCCCCATCCCGGGGCTTTGGCAGTGTGGCATGTCGGTGGACGGCGCCCAGGGCCGTAGCACACGACCCGGGGCCCGGCCGGGCCCCTGGGCTCCCAAGCCTGGAGGCGCAGGGGAAGCCTCCCCGGGCCCTCCGGACCCCGTCCCGGGCACCCTGCCACGCAGCAGGACCAAGGACAGAGCCCGGTATGGGGAGGCCGCCCTCCCCGGGCCCTCGGGGGGCCCCGGCCGAAGCTCCTGAACTCAGCCCGGCAATGGGAGGCTTCCCGGGCACAACGGAGCCCCATCCCGGGGCTTTGGCAGTGTGGCATGTCGGTGGACGGCGCCCAGGGCCGTAGCACGCGTCCCGGGGCCCGGCCGGGCCCCTGGGCTCCCAAGCCCGGAGGCGCAGGGGAAG
Organism: Lissotriton vulgaris; assembly: GCF_964263255.1. Taxonomy (NCBI): domain Eukaryota; kingdom Metazoa; phylum Chordata; class Amphibia; order Caudata; family Salamandridae; genus Lissotriton; species Lissotriton vulgaris. Next base: position 75,529 of record NW_028247028.1, on the reverse strand, counting down.
CCTTCCCGGGCCCTCCGGACCCCGTCCCGGGCACCCTGCCACGCAGCAGGACCAAGGACAGAGCCCGGGATGGGGAGGCCGCCCTCCCCGGGCCCTCAGGGGCCCCGGCCGGAGCTGCTGAACTCAGCCGATGGAGGGGAGGCTCCCCGGGCTCGAAGGAAACCACGTCCTGGTCCTTTGTCAGTGCGGCAGGCCGGGGGACCGGGCCCAGGGCCGGGGCACCCGACCCGGGGCCCGGCCGGGCCCCCGGACCCCATCCAGGGCTTCCTGCCACGCGGCAGACCCAGGGACGGATCCGGGGCTGGCCCGGCATCCTGGCATGTCCAGCTGACGGCTGAGGACCGCTAGGCCGAGGGGGGTCCCAGAATACCTTGTCCCTACCAATCCGGAGGAAAATTACCCCCATTTCTTGTAATCCGTGCACACGGGGTGACAGAGGGGACCCAGGGCGCAAAAGTGCCCGACCTCCTGGAGCCCTCGCTGGGACCTGGGAGGCGAGTGGCACCCCATCGGGACTTCCAGGGAAGTCCGGCCATCTGGTCACAGCATAGGAAAGCTTCGCGGGCGACCAGATGGCCGAGGCGAGAGGGGCGACCAGATGGCCAGGAGCGAAATGACGCCAATCTGTCTGCCCCGGGCCTGTAGGGCTCAGGAGCTGCGGGGCCCCTGGGCTCTGGGACTGCAGGGCTCGGGGACTGCAGGGCTCCACGGCTGCAGGGCTCCGGGGCTCCGGGGCTCCAGGGCTCCAGGGCTCCAGGGCTCCAGGGCTCCAGGGCTCCAGGGCTGCAGGGCTCCAGAGCAGCAGGGCTCTGGGGTTGCAGGGCCCGGGACCCATGGAGCCCGTCCCAGGACCCATGGAGCCCGTCCCAGGCTCTTCCCCACGCCGCGGGTCGGAGGAGGGAGCACGGAAGCCTGGGAGGTGTTGCCCCGGGCACATCCCATCTGGTCCCTAGGAAGGGGACCGCCAGCACAGGCAGGCGGGCCCGGGTGCTGCCTGGCCCTGTCTCAGCATGGCCAGACCTCGCGGAGGCCTGCCTGAGCAAACTCGGAGGAAAAGGCCCATCGGCGATGGGGCTGAGAGGCAGGTGCGTACCCGGGCCCCTGGGGGCCCCGGCGGGCGGGCCCGGGTCCTGCCTTCCCCGGATTCAGAACCACCGGACCTATCGGAGGTCGGAATGTAGGAAAAAAACTCGGAGAAAAGGAACCATCGGGAAGGGGCTGAGAGGCAGGTGCGTTCCCGGGCCCCTGGGGGCCCCGGCGGGCTGGCCCGGGTGCTGCCTGGCCCCGTCTCAGCATGGCCAGACCTCGCGGAGGCCTGCCTGAGCAAACTCGGAGGAAAAGGCCCATCGGCAAGGGGGCTGAGCGGCAGGTATGTACCCGGGCCCCTGGGGGCCCCAGCGGGCATGCCCGGGTCCTGCCTTCCCCTGATTCAGAATCGCAAGACCACACGGAGGTCTGACTGACCCTCTCCCTACTAATCCGGAGGAAAATTACCCCCCTTTCTTGTAATCCGTGCACTCGAGGTGACAGAGGGGACCCAAGGCGCAAAAGTACCCGACCTCCTGGAGCCCTTGCTGGGATCCGGGAGGCAAATGGCACCTCATCGGGACTTCCAGGGAAGTTTGGCCATCTGGTCTCCCCCATCGGAAAGCATTGCGTGCGACCAGATGCCCGAGCGGTACCGTGCGACCAGATGGCCGGGATCGAAAGTGCTTCACACCCCGAGCCTTCGTGGTGGGGCTCCTGCCTGCCTGCCTGCCTGCCTCCGTCCGCGGCGGACGGGAAAGACCATCCGCCATCCTAATTTACCCCAGGCTTAACGGGTCACCCTTAACATAGCCAGGACGATGGGGCCGATTATGATGGCGAACGGGAAAGACCGTCCGCGGAGGACGGGAAAGACCGTCCGCGGTGGCAACGGACAGGAAAGACCATCTGCAGGGCGGATGCGAAAGTGAAGGCCCGTCCCGGGCACTCGGCCATGCAGTGGAGAAGTGTGGCTCAATGGTTAGCGAGTCAGACCCTGATGCAGAGGTCTAGCCCGGGACCAGGGTTCGATTCCCCGCCTCGGCGGGTCTTGGGCTCAAAATCCCACGGAACTGATAATTTTCGCCTCGGTGCCTATCCCAATCATGGGGTCCCCCTCACCAGCCTGGGAGGGGTGTCCTGCCTTGCCCTGATTCAGAATCACCAGACCACACGGAGGTCTGACTGACCCTCTCCCTAGTAATCCGGAGGAAAATTACCCTCTTTTCTTGCAATCCGTGCACATGAGGTGACAGAGGGGACCCAAGGCGCGAAAGTACCCAACCTCCTGGAGCCCTCGCTGGGATCGGAGAGGCAAATGGCACCTCATCGGGACTTCCAGGGAACCCCGGCCACCTGGTCGCCCCATTGGAAAGCATTGCGTGAGACCAGATGGCTGGGCTCGAAAGTGCTTCCCACCCCGAGCCTTCGCGGTAGGGTTCCCGCCTGCCTGCCCACGCAAGGCAGGGCTCAGGGACACCGGCTGGGCCTCAGGCAAGGGGTGGACCACCAGAGCTCTCGGGCCTGGACGCCCGGGGGGGGTGGACTGCCTGGGACCCATTGGTCGCGTTGTAACAGTAGGTAGTTGTAATAGTATGCTTTGTAACATGGTACATCCGGTGCTGGGCTTTTCTGCCGCCGGCGCCGGGGATCGAACCGTGAGCTCCCCCCAGCGCAATGCGTTGTAACAGTAGTGCGTTGTAACAGGTGTATACCGGTATGGATGTACCATGTTACAACGCATACCATTACAACGCATTGCGCTGGGGGGCGCTCACGGTTCGAAAAGCCCAGCACCATGTGACTCTGAGGAATAGCTGACGCCGCGGCTAGGGCGGCTGACTCTGAAATCTGGAGATCACGGTTCGATCCCCGGCGCCGGCGGCAGAAAAGACCAGCACCATGTGACTCTGAGAAATAGCTGACGCCGCGGCTAGGGCGGCTGACTCGGAAATCTGGAGATCACGGTTCGATCCCCGGCGCCGGCGGCAGAAAAGCCCAGCACCATGTGACTCTGAGAAATAGCTGACGCCGCGGCTAGGGCGGCTGACTCGGAAATCTGGAGATCACGGTTCGATCCCCGGCACCGGCGGCAGAAAAGCCCAGCACCATGTGACTCTGAGGAATAGCTGACGCCGCGGCTAGGGCGGCTGACTCGGAAATCTGGAGATCACGGTTCGATCCCCGGCGCCGGCGGCAGAAAAGCCCAGCACCATGTGACTCTGAGGAATAGCTGACGCCGCGGCTAGGGCGGCTGACTCCGAAATCTGGAGAGCACGGTTCGATCCCCGGCGCCGGCGGCAGAAAAGCCCAGCACCATGTGACTCTGAGGAATAGCTGACGCCGCGGCTAGGGCGGCTGACTCTGAAATCTGGAGATCACGGTTCGATCCCCGGCGCCGGCGGCAGATTAGCCCAGCACCATGTGACTCTGGGCAATAGCTTGCTTAATCTTCCCGACGGCCCCTAGCGACCCTTACGGGTGATTGTGCGCTTTACAAATGTGGATTATTATTATTATTTGGCCCGATTCCGATCCGGTTCGTAAAAGCACATCCGCCCGAATCTGTCGGACGACCACGTACGCCCGGGGGAGGTCTGCCCAGGACCCGTGGAGCCCTTCCCGGGTACTTTGCAATGCCGTTGGCCTCCTGGAGATGGGTGCCCCGGACGCCCGGGGGAGGTCTGATCGGGACCCGTGGAGCCCTTCCCGGGTACTTTGCAATGCCGTTGGCCTCCTCGAGATGGGTGCCCCGGACGCCCGGGGGAGGTCTGCCCGGGACCCGTGGAGCCCTTCCCGGGTACTTTGCAATGCCGTTGGCCTCCTGGAGATGGGTGCCCCGGACGCCCGGGGGAGGTCTGCCCGGGACCCGTGGAGCCCTTCCCGGGTACTTTGCAATGCCGTTGGCCTCCTGGAGATGGGTGCCCCAGACGCCCGGGGGAGGTCTGCCCGGGACCCGTGGAGCCTTCCCGGGTACTTTGCCATGCCGTTGGCCTCCTGGAGAAGGGAGCCCCGGCTGCCTAGGTAGGTGTTTTCCAGGCACATCTGATCTGGTCCCCCCCAGGCAGAGAACTGCAAGAAGTGTCTGGGCATACCTTGTCCTTAGTAATCCGGAGGAAGGCTACCCCTCTTTCTTGGAATCCGTGCGCCCCGAGTGACAGAGGGGACCCAAGGCGCGAAAGTACCCGAGCTCCTGGAGCCCTCGCTGGGATCCGGGAGGCAAATAGCACCTCATTGTGACTTCCAGGGAAGTTCGGCCATCTGGTCCCCCCCCCATAGGAAAGCATTGCAGGAGACCAGATGGCCGAGGCGATCCTGGAGACCAGATGCCCGAGGGGATCCGGGAGACCAGATGGCCGAGGGGATCCCGGAGACCAGATGGCCGAGGGGATCCCGGAGAACAGATGGCCGGGCACGAGAGTCAAGCCAGCCGGTGCCACTCTGCACCCCGACGAAAAAGGGAGCTGGCGCCAGGGAACGGCAAGGTGGGGACCGGAGGCCCAGGGCCGTGGCACCCGACCTGGGGCCCGGACGGGCCCCTGGACCCAGCCTAGGCTCCGATGCACGGAGACGCAGGGGACGCCTTCCCGGGCCCTCCGGACCACCGTCCCGGGCACCCTGCCACGCAGCAGGACTAAGGACAGAGCCCGGGAGGTGAAGGCCGCCCTCCCCGGGCCCTCGGGGGCCCCGGCCGGAGCTGCTGAACTCAGCCGAGCGAGGGGAAGCTCCCCGGGCTCGAAGGAACCCCTGTCCTGGTCCTTTGGCAGTGCGGCAGGCCGGGGGACCGGGCCCAGGGCCGTGGCACCCGACCCGGGGCCCTGCCAGGCCCCCCCGGACCCCATCCAGGGCTTCCTGCCACGCGGCAGGCCCAGGGACGGATCCGGGGCTGGGGGGGGCATCCTGGCATGTCCAGCTGCCGGCTGAGGACGGCTAGGCCGAGGGGGGTCCCAGAATACCTTGTCCCTACCAATCCGGAGGAAAATTACCCTCCTTTCTCGTAATCCGTGCACGCGAGGTGACAGAGGGGACCCAGGGCGCAAACGTGCCCGACCTCCTGGAGCCCTCGCTGGGGTACGGGAGGCGAATGGCACCTCATCGGGACTTCCAGGGAAGTCCGGCCATCTAGTCGCCCCCATTGGAAAGCATTGCGGGGGACCAGATGGCCTAGGCGATCCTGGAGACCAGATGGCCGGGAGCGAAATGACGCCCAATCTGCCTGCCCCGGGCCTGTAGGGCTCGGGGGGCCACAGGGCTCGACGGCTCCGGGGCTCCGGGTCTCCGGGGCTGCAGGGCTGCAGGGCTCCGGGGCTGCTGGGCTCCAGGGCTCCAGGGCTCGGGGGCTGCAGGGCAGCAGGGCTCTGGGGCTCCGGGGCTCCGGGGCTGCTGGGCTCCGGGGTTGCAGGGCCCGGGACCCATGGAGCCCGTCCCGGGCTCTTCCCCACGCCGCGGGTCGGAGGAGGGAGCCCCGGACACCTGGGAGGTGTTGCCCGGGGCACATCCCAT
>NW_028247028.1:52500-60000 GCF_964263255.1 Lissotriton vulgaris | reverse complement strand
GGCCCCGGCAGGCGGGCCCGGGTACTGCCTGGCCCCGTCTCAGCATGGCCAGACCTCGCGGAGGCCTGCCTGAGCAAACTCGGTGGAAAAGGCCCATCGGCGATGGGGCTGAGCGGCAGGTGCGTACCCGGGCCCCTGGGGGCCCCGGCGGGCAAGCCCGGGTCCTGCCTTCCCCGGATTCAGAACCGCCGGACCTATCGGAGGTCGGACTGTAGAAAAAAACTCGGAGAAAAGGAACCATCGGGAAGGGGCTGAGAGGCAGGTGCGTTCCCGGGCCCCTGGGGGCCCCGGCAGGCGGGCCCGGGTGCTGCCTGGCCCCGTCTCAGCATGGCCAGACCTCGCGGAGGCCTGCCTGAGCAAACTCGGAGGAAAAGGCCCATCGGCAAGGGGGCTGAGCGGCAGGTACGTACCCAGGCCCCTGGGGGCCCCGGCGGGCATGCCCGGGACCTGCCTTCCCCTGATTCAGAATCGCAAGACCACACGGAGGTCTGTCTGACCCTCTCCCTACTAATCCGGAGGAAAATTACCCCCCTTTCTTGTAATCCGTGCACTTGAGGTGACAGAGGGGACCTAAGGCGCAAAAGTGCCCGACCTCCTGGAGCCCTCGCTGGGATCCGGGAGGCAAATGGCACCTCATCGGGACTTCCAGGGAAGTTCGGCCATCTGGTCGCCCCCATAGGAAAGCATTGCCGGAGACCAGATGGCCGAGGCGATCCTGGAGACCAGATGGCCGAGGCGATCCTGGAGACCAGATGGCCGAGGGGATCCTGGAGACCAGATGGCCGAGGGGATCCCAGAGACCAGATGGCCGAGGGGATCCCGGAGACCAGATGGCCGAGGGGATCCCAGAGACCAGATGGCCGGGCACGAAAGTCAAGCCAGCCTATGTCACTCTGTGCCCCAACGAAAAAGTGAGCTGGCGTCAGTGAAAGGGCGGGTTGGGGACCGGAGGCCCAGGGCCTAGCACCCGACCCGGGGCCCGGACGGGCCCCTGGACCCAGCCTGGGCTCTAATGCCCGGAGACGCAGGGGAAGCCTCCCCGGGCCCTCCGGACCCCGTCCCAGGCACCCTGCCACGCAGCAGGACCAAGGACAGAGCCCGGGATGGGGAGGCCGCCCTCCCCGGGCCCTCGGGGGCCCCGGCCGAAGCTCCTGAACTCAGTCCGGCAAGAGGAGGCTTCCCGGGCACAACGGAGCCCCGTCCCGGGGCTTTGGCAGTGTGGCATGTCGGTGGACGGCGCCCAGGGCCGTAGCACACAACCCGGGGCCCGGCCGGGCCCCTGGACCCAGCCGGGGCTCCCGGGCCCGGAGGCGCAGGGGAAGCCTCCCCGGGCCCTCCGGACCCCGTCCCGGGCACCCTGCCACGCAGCAGGACCAAGGACAGAGCCCGGGATGGGGAGGCCGCCCTCCCCGGGCCCTCAGGGGCCCCGGCCGAAGCTCCTGAACTCAGCCCGGCAAGGGGAGGCTTCCCGGGCACAACGGAGCCCCATCCCGGGGCTTTGGCAGTGTGGCATGTCGGTGGACGGCGCCCAGGGCCGTAGCACACGACCCGGGGCCCGGCCGGGCCCCTGGGCTCCCAAGCCTGGAGGCGCAGGGGAAGCCTCCCCGGGCCCTCCGGACCCCGTCCCGGGCACCCTGCCACGCAGCAGGACCAAGGACAGAGCCCGGTATGGGGAGGCCGCCCTCCCCGGGCCCTCGGGGGGCCCCGGCCGAAGCTCCTGAACTCAGCCCGGCAATGGGAGGCTTCCCGGGCACAACGGAGCCCCATCCCGGGGCTTTGGCAGTGTGGCATGTCGGTGGACGGCGCCCAGGGCCGTAGCACGCGTCCCGGGGCCCGGCCGGGCCCCTGGGCTCCCAAGCCCGGAGGCGCAGGGGAAGCCTTCCCGGGCCCTCCGGACCCCGTCCCGGGCACCCTGCCACGCAGCAGGACCAAGGACAGAGCCCGGGATGGGGAGGCCGCCCTCCCCGGGCCCTCAGGGGCCCCGGCCGGAGCTGCTGAACTCAGCCGATGGAGGGGAGGCTCCCCGGGCTCGAAGGAAACCACGTCCTGGTCCTTTGTCAGTGCGGCAGGCCGGGGGACCGGGCCCAGGGCCGGGGCACCCGACCCGGGGCCCGGCCGGGCCCCCGGACCCCATCCAGGGCTTCCTGCCACGCGGCAGACCCAGGGACGGATCCGGGGCTGGCCCGGCATCCTGGCATGTCCAGCTGACGGCTGAGGACCGCTAGGCCGAGGGGGGTCCCAGAATACCTTGTCCCTACCAATCCGGAGGAAAATTACCCCCATTTCTTGTAATCCGTGCACACGGGGTGACAGAGGGGACCCAGGGCGCAAAAGTGCCCGACCTCCTGGAGCCCTCGCTGGGACCTGGGAGGCGAGTGGCACCCCATCGGGACTTCCAGGGAAGTCCGGCCATCTGGTCACAGCATAGGAAAGCTTCGCGGGCGACCAGATGGCCGAGGCGAGAGGGGCGACCAGATGGCCAGGAGCGAAATGACGCCAATCTGTCTGCCCCGGGCCTGTAGGGCTCAGGAGCTGCGGGGCCCCTGGGCTCTGGGACTGCAGGGCTCGGGGACTGCAGGGCTCCACGGCTGCAGGGCTCCGGGGCTCCGGGGCTCCAGGGCTCCAGGGCTCCAGGGCTCCAGGGCTCCAGGGCTCCAGGGCTGCAGGGCTCCAGAGCAGCAGGGCTCTGGGGTTGCAGGGCCCGGGACCCATGGAGCCCGTCCCAGGACCCATGGAGCCCGTCCCAGGCTCTTCCCCACGCCGCGGGTCGGAGGAGGGAGCACGGAAGCCTGGGAGGTGTTGCCCCGGGCACATCCCATCTGGTCCCTAGGAAGGGGACCGCCAGCACAGGCAGGCGGGCCCGGGTGCTGCCTGGCCCTGTCTCAGCATGGCCAGACCTCGCGGAGGCCTGCCTGAGCAAACTCGGAGGAAAAGGCCCATCGGCGATGGGGCTGAGAGGCAGGTGCGTACCCGGGCCCCTGGGGGCCCCGGCGGGCGGGCCCGGGTCCTGCCTTCCCCGGATTCAGAACCACCGGACCTATCGGAGGTCGGAATGTAGGAAAAAAACTCGGAGAAAAGGAACCATCGGGAAGGGGCTGAGAGGCAGGTGCGTTCCCGGGCCCCTGGGGGCCCCGGCGGGCTGGCCCGGGTGCTGCCTGGCCCCGTCTCAGCATGGCCAGACCTCGCGGAGGCCTGCCTGAGCAAACTCGGAGGAAAAGGCCCATCGGCAAGGGGGCTGAGCGGCAGGTATGTACCCGGGCCCCTGGGGGCCCCAGCGGGCATGCCCGGGTCCTGCCTTCCCCTGATTCAGAATCGCAAGACCACACGGAGGTCTGACTGACCCTCTCCCTACTAATCCGGAGGAAAATTACCCCCCTTTCTTGTAATCCGTGCACTCGAGGTGACAGAGGGGACCCAAGGCGCAAAAGTACCCGACCTCCTGGAGCCCTTGCTGGGATCCGGGAGGCAAATGGCACCTCATCGGGACTTCCAGGGAAGTTTGGCCATCTGGTCTCCCCCATCGGAAAGCATTGCGTGCGACCAGATGCCCGAGCGGTACCGTGCGACCAGATGGCTGGGATCGAAAGTGCTTCACACCCCGAGCCTTCGTGGTGGGGCTCCTGCCTGCCTGCCTGCCTGCCTCCGTCCGCGGCGGACGGGAAAGACCATCCGCCATCCTAATTTACCCCAGGCTTAACGGGTCACCCTTAACATAGCCAGGACGATGGGGCCGATTATGATGGCGAACGGGAAAGACCGTCCGCGGAGGACGGGAAAGACCGTCCGCGGTGGCAACGGACAGGAAAGACCATCTGCAGGGCGGATGCGAAAGTGAAGGCCCGTCCCGGGCACTCGGCCATGCAGTGGAGAAGTGTGGCTCAATGGTTAGCGAGTCAGACCCTGATGCAGAGGTCTAGCCCGGGACCAGGGTTCGATTCCCCGCCTCGGCGGGTCTTGGGCTCAAAATCCCACGGAACTGATAATTTTCGCCTCGGTGCCTATCCCAATCATGGGGTCCCCCTCACCAGCCTGGGAGGGGTGTCCTGCCTTGCCCTGATTCAGAATCACCAGACCACACGGAGGTCTGACTGACCCTCTCCCTAGTAATCCGGAGGAAAATTACCCTCTTTTCTTGCAATCCGTGCACATGAGGTGACAGAGGGGACCCAAGGCGCGAAAGTACCCAACCTCCTGGAGCCCTCGCTGGGATCGGAGAGGCAAATGGCACCTCATCGGGACTTCCAGGGAACCCCGGCCACCTGGTCGCCCCATTGGAAAGCATTGCGTGAGACCAGATGGCTGGGCTCGAAAGTGCTTCCCACCCCGAGCCTTCGCGGTAGGGTTCCCGCCTGCCTGCCCACGCAAGGCAGGGCTCAGGGACACCGGCTGGGCCTCAGGCAAGGGGTGGACCACCAGAGCTCTCGGGCCTGGACGCCCGGGGGGGGTGGACTGCCTGGGACCCATTGGTCGCGTTGTAACAGTAGGTAGTTGTAATAGTATGCTTTGTAACATGGTACATCCGGTGCTGGGCTTTTCTGCCGCCGGCGCCGGGGATCGAACCGTGAGCTCCCCCCAGCGCAATGCGTTGTAACAGTAGTGCGTTGTAACAGGTGTATACCGGTATGGATGTACCATGTTACAACGCATACCATTACAACGCATTGCGCTGGGGGGCGCTCACGGTTCGAAAAGCCCAGCACCATGTGACTCTGAGGAATAGCTGACGCCGCGGCTAGGGCGGCTGACTCTGAAATCTGGAGATCACGGTTCGATCCCCGGCGCCGGCGGCAGAAAAGACCAGCACCATGTGACTCTGAGAAATAGCTGACGCCGCGGCTAGGGCGGCTGACTCGGAAATCTGGAGATCACGGTTCGATCCCCGGCGCCGGCGGCAGAAAAGCCCAGCACCATGTGACTCTGAGAAATAGCTGACGCCGCGGCTAGGGCGGCTGACTCGGAAATCTGGAGATCACGGTTCGATCCCCGGCACCGGCGGCAGAAAAGCCCAGCACCATGTGACTCTGAGGAATAGCTGACGCCGCGGCTAGGGCGGCTGACTCGGAAATCTGGAGATCACGGTTCGATCCCCGGCGCCGGCGGCAGAAAAGCCCAGCACCATGTGACTCTGAGGAATAGCTGACGCCGCGGCTAGGGCGGCTGACTCCGAAATCTGGAGAGCACGGTTCGATCCCCGGCGCCGGCGGCAGAAAAGCCCAGCACCATGTGACTCTGAGGAATAGCTGACGCCGCGGCTAGGGCGGCTGACTCTGAAATCTGGAGATCACGGTTCGATCCCCGGCGCCGGCGGCAGATTAGCCCAGCACCATGTGACTCTGGGCAATAGCTTGCTTAATCTTCCCGACGGCCCCTAGCGACCCTTACGGGTGATTGTGCGCTTTACAAATGTGGATTATTATTATTATTTGGCCCGATTCCGATCCGGTTCGTAAAAGCACATCCGCCCGAATCTGTCGGACGACCACGTACGCCCGGGGGAGGTCTGCCCAGGACCCGTGGAGCCCTTCCCGGGTACTTTGCAATGCCGTTGGCCTCCTGGAGATGGGTGCCCCGGACGCCCGGGGGAGGTCTGATCGGGACCCGTGGAGCCCTTCCCGGGTACTTTGCAATGCCGTTGGCCTCCTCGAGATGGGTGCCCCGGACGCCCGGGGGAGGTCTGCCCGGGACCCGTGGAGCCCTTCCCGGGTACTTTGCAATGCCGTTGGCCTCCTGGAGATGGGTGCCCCGGACGCCCGGGGGAGGTCTGCCCGGGACCCGTGGAGCCCTTCCCGGGTACTTTGCAATGCCGTTGGCCTCCTGGAGATGGGTGCCCCAGACGCCCGGGGGAGGTCTGCCCGGGACCCGTGGAGCCTTCCCGGGTACTTTGCCATGCCGTTGGCCTCCTGGAGAAGGGAGCCCCGGCTGCCTAGGTAGGTGTTTTCCAGGCACATCTGATCTGGTCCCCCCCAGGCAGAGAACTGCAAGAAGTGTCTGGGCATACCTTGTCCTTAGTAATCCGGAGGAAGGCTACCCCTCTTTCTTGGAATCCGTGCGCCCCGAGTGACAGAGGGGACCCAAGGCGCGAAAGTACCCGAGCTCCTGGAGCCCTCGCTGGGATCCGGGAGGCAAATAGCACCTCATCGGGACTTCCAGGGAAGTTCGGCCATCTGGTCCCCCCCCCATAGGAAAGCATTGCAGGAGACCAGATGGCCGAGGCGATCCTGGAGACCAGATGCCCGAGGGGATCCGGGAGACCAGATGGCCGAGGGGATCCCGGAGACCAGATGGCCGAGGGGATCCCGGAGAACAGATGGCCGGGCACGAGAGTCAAGCCAGCCGGTGCCACTCTGCACCCCGACGAAAAAGGGAGCTGGCGCCAGGGAACGGCAAGGTGGGGACCGGAGGCCCAGGGCCGTGGCACCCGACCTGGGGCCCGGACGGGCCCCTGGACCCAGCCTAGGCTCCGATGCACGGAGACGCAGGGGACGCCTTCCCGGGCCCTCCGGACCACCGTCCCGGGCACCCTGCCACGCAGCAGGACTAAGGACAGAGCCCGGGAGGTGAAGGCCGCCCTCCCCGGGCCCTCGGGGGCCCCGGCCGGAGCTGCTGAACTCAGCCGAGCGAGGGGAAGCTCCCCGGGCTCGAAGGAACCCCTGTCCTGGTCCTTTGGCAGTGCGGCAGGCCGGGGGACCGGGCCCAGGGCCGTGGCACCCGACCCGGGGCCCTGCCAGGCCCCCCCGGACCCCATCCAGGGCTTCCTGCCACGCGGCAGGCCCAGGGACGGATCCGGGGCTGGGGGGGGCATCCTGGCATGTCCAGCTGCCGGCTGAGGACGGCTAGGCCGAGGGGGGTCCCAGAATACCTTGTCCCTACCAATCCGGAGGAAAATTACCCTCCTTTCTCGTAATCCGTGCACGCGAGGTGACAGAGGGGACCCAGGGCGCAAACGTGCCCGACCTCCTGGAGCCCTCGCTGGGGTACGGGAGGCGAATGGCACCTCATCGGGACTTCCAGGGAAGTCCGGCCATCTAGTCGCCCCCATTGGAAAGCATTGCGGGGGACCAGATGGCCTAGGCGATCCTGGAGACCAGATGGCCGGGAGCGAAATGACGCCCAATCTGCCTGCCCCGGGCCTGTAGGGCTCGGGGGGCCACAGGGCTCGACGGCTCCGGGGCTCCGGGTCTCCGGGGCTGCAGGGCTGCAGGGCTCCGGGGCTGCTGGGCTCCAGGGCTCCAGGGCTCGGGGGCTGCAGGGCAGCAGGGCTCTGGGGCTCCGGGGCTCCGGGGCTGCTGGGCTCCGGGGTTGCAGGGCCCGGGACCCATGGAGCCCGTCCCGGGCTCTTCCCCACGCCGCGGGTCGGAGGAGGGAGCCCCGGACACCTGGGAGGTGTTGCCCGGGGCACATCCCATCTGGTCCCCGGCAGGGAACCACCAGCCCCGGGAGGGTGCCTGGGCATACCCTTGCACCTACTAATCCGGAGGAAAATTACCCCCCTTTCTTGTA
>NW_028247028.1:35000-42500 GCF_964263255.1 Lissotriton vulgaris | reverse complement strand
CATCGGCGATGGGGCTGAGCGGCAGGTGCGTACCCGGGCCCCTGGGGGCCCCGGCGGGCAAGCCCGGGTCCTGCCTTCCCCGGATTCAGAACCGCCGGACCTATCGGAGGTCGGACTGTAGAAAAAAACTCGGAGAAAAGGAACCATCGGGAAGGGGCTGAGAGGCAGGTGCGTTCCCGGGCCCCTGGGGGCCCCGGCAGGCGGGCCCGGGTGCTGCCTGGCCCCGTCTCAGCATGGCCAGACCTCGCGGAGGCCTGCCTGAGCAAACTCGGAGGAAAAGGCCCATCGGCAAGGGGGCTGAGCGGCAGGTACGTACCCAGGCCCCTGGGGGCCCCGGCGGGCATGCCCGGGACCTGCCTTCCCCTGATTCAGAATCGCAAGACCACACGGAGGTCTGTCTGACCCTCTCCCTACTAATCCGGAGGAAAATTACCCCCCTTTCTTGTAATCCGTGCACTTGAGGTGACAGAGGGGACCTAAGGCGCAAAAGTGCCCGACCTCCTGGAGCCCTCGCTGGGATCCGGGAGGCAAATGGCACCTCATCGGGACTTCCAGGGAAGTTCGGCCATCTGGTCGCCCCCATAGGAAAGCATTGCCGGAGACCAGATGGCCGAGGCGATCCTGGAGACCAGATGGCCGAGGCGATCCTGGAGACCAGATGGCCGAGGGGATCCTGGAGACCAGATGGCCGAGGGGATCCCAGAGACCAGATGGCCGAGGGGATCCCGGAGACCAGATGGCCGAGGGGATCCCAGAGACCAGATGGCCGGGCACGAAAGTCAAGCCAGCCTATGTCACTCTGTGCCCCAACGAAAAAGTGAGCTGGCGTCAGTGAAAGGGCGGGTTGGGGACCGGAGGCCCAGGGCCTAGCACCCGACCCGGGGCCCGGACGGGCCCCTGGACCCAGCCTGGGCTCTAATGCCCGGAGACGCAGGGGAAGCCTCCCCGGGCCCTCCGGACCCCGTCCCAGGCACCCTGCCACGCAGCAGGACCAAGGACAGAGCCCGGGATGGGGAGGCCGCCCTCCCCGGGCCCTCGGGGGCCCCGGCCGAAGCTCCTGAACTCAGTCCGGCAAGAGGAGGCTTCCCGGGCACAACGGAGCCCCGTCCCGGGGCTTTGGCAGTGTGGCATGTCGGTGGACGGCGCCCAGGGCCGTAGCACACAACCCGGGGCCCGGCCGGGCCCCTGGACCCAGCCGGGGCTCCCGGGCCCGGAGGCGCAGGGGAAGCCTCCCCGGGCCCTCCGGACCCCGTCCCGGGCACCCTGCCACGCAGCAGGACCAAGGACAGAGCCCGGGATGGGGAGGCCGCCCTCCCCGGGCCCTCAGGGGCCCCGGCCGAAGCTCCTGAACTCAGCCCGGCAAGGGGAGGCTTCCCGGGCACAACGGAGCCCCATCCCGGGGCTTTGGCAGTGTGGCATGTCGGTGGACGGCGCCCAGGGCCGTAGCACACGACCCGGGGCCCGGCCGGGCCCCTGGGCTCCCAAGCCTGGAGGCGCAGGGGAAGCCTCCCCGGGCCCTCCGGACCCCGTCCCGGGCACCCTGCCACGCAGCAGGACCAAGGACAGAGCCCGGTATGGGGAGGCCGCCCTCCCCGGGCCCTCGGGGGGCCCCGGCCGAAGCTCCTGAACTCAGCCCGGCAATGGGAGGCTTCCCGGGCACAACGGAGCCCCATCCCGGGGCTTTGGCAGTGTGGCATGTCGGTGGACGGCGCCCAGGGCCGTAGCACGCGTCCCGGGGCCCGGCCGGGCCCCTGGGCTCCCAAGCCCGGAGGCGCAGGGGAAGCCTTCCCGGGCCCTCCGGACCCCGTCCCGGGCACCCTGCCACGCAGCAGGACCAAGGACAGAGCCCGGGATGGGGAGGCCGCCCTCCCCGGGCCCTCAGGGGCCCCGGCCGGAGCTGCTGAACTCAGCCGATGGAGGGGAGGCTCCCCGGGCTCGAAGGAAACCACGTCCTGGTCCTTTGTCAGTGCGGCAGGCCGGGGGACCGGGCCCAGGGCCGGGGCACCCGACCCGGGGCCCGGCCGGGCCCCCGGACCCCATCCAGGGCTTCCTGCCACGCGGCAGACCCAGGGACGGATCCGGGGCTGGCCCGGCATCCTGGCATGTCCAGCTGACGGCTGAGGACCGCTAGGCCGAGGGGGGTCCCAGAATACCTTGTCCCTACCAATCCGGAGGAAAATTACCCCCATTTCTTGTAATCCGTGCACACGGGGTGACAGAGGGGACCCAGGGCGCAAAAGTGCCCGACCTCCTGGAGCCCTCGCTGGGACCTGGGAGGCGAGTGGCACCCCATCGGGACTTCCAGGGAAGTCCGGCCATCTGGTCACAGCATAGGAAAGCTTCGCGGGCGACCAGATGGCCGAGGCGAGAGGGGCGACCAGATGGCCAGGAGCGAAATGACGCCAATCTGTCTGCCCCGGGCCTGTAGGGCTCAGGAGCTGCGGGGCCCCTGGGCTCTGGGACTGCAGGGCTCGGGGACTGCAGGGCTCCACGGCTGCAGGGCTCCGGGGCTCCGGGGCTCCAGGGCTCCAGGGCTCCAGGGCTCCAGGGCTCCAGGGCTCCAGGGCTGCAGGGCTCCAGAGCAGCAGGGCTCTGGGGTTGCAGGGCCCGGGACCCATGGAGCCCGTCCCAGGACCCATGGAGCCCGTCCCAGGCTCTTCCCCACGCCGCGGGTCGGAGGAGGGAGCACGGAAGCCTGGGAGGTGTTGCCCCGGGCACATCCCATCTGGTCCCTAGGAAGGGGACCGCCAGCACAGGCAGGCGGGCCCGGGTGCTGCCTGGCCCTGTCTCAGCATGGCCAGACCTCGCGGAGGCCTGCCTGAGCAAACTCGGAGGAAAAGGCCCATCGGCGATGGGGCTGAGAGGCAGGTGCGTACCCGGGCCCCTGGGGGCCCCGGCGGGCGGGCCCGGGTCCTGCCTTCCCCGGATTCAGAACCACCGGACCTATCGGAGGTCGGAATGTAGGAAAAAAACTCGGAGAAAAGGAACCATCGGGAAGGGGCTGAGAGGCAGGTGCGTTCCCGGGCCCCTGGGGGCCCCGGCGGGCTGGCCCGGGTGCTGCCTGGCCCCGTCTCAGCATGGCCAGACCTCGCGGAGGCCTGCCTGAGCAAACTCGGAGGAAAAGGCCCATCGGCAAGGGGGCTGAGCGGCAGGTATGTACCCGGGCCCCTGGGGGCCCCAGCGGGCATGCCCGGGTCCTGCCTTCCCCTGATTCAGAATCGCAAGACCACACGGAGGTCTGACTGACCCTCTCCCTACTAATCCGGAGGAAAATTACCCCCCTTTCTTGTAATCCGTGCACTCGAGGTGACAGAGGGGACCCAAGGCGCAAAAGTACCCGACCTCCTGGAGCCCTTGCTGGGATCCGGGAGGCAAATGGCACCTCATCGGGACTTCCAGGGAAGTTTGGCCATCTGGTCTCCCCCATCGGAAAGCATTGCGTGCGACCAGATGCCCGAGCGGTACCGTGCGACCAGATGGCCGGGATCGAAAGTGCTTCACACCCCGAGCCTTCGTGGTGGGGCTCCTGCCTGCCTGCCTGCCTGCCTCCGTCCGCGGCGGACGGGAAAGACCATCCGCCATCCTAATTTACCCCAGGCTTAACGGGTCACCCTTAACATAGCCAGGACGATGGGGCCGATTATGATGGCGAACGGGAAAGACCGTCCGCGGAGGACGGGAAAGACCGTCCGCGGTGGCAACGGACAGGAAAGACCATCTGCAGGGCGGATGCGAAAGTGAAGGCCCGTCCCGGGCACTCGGCCATGCAGTGGAGAAGTGTGGCTCAATGGTTAGCGAGTCAGACCCTGATGCAGAGGTCTAGCCCGGGACCAGGGTTCGATTCCCCGCCTCGGCGGGTCTTGGGCTCAAAATCCCACGGAACTGATAATTTTCGCCTCGGTGCCTATCCCAATCATGGGGTCCCCCTCACCAGCCTGGGAGGGGTGTCCTGCCTTGCCCTGATTCAGAATCACCAGACCACACGGAGGTCTGACTGACCCTCTCCCTAGTAATCCGGAGGAAAATTACCCTCTTTTCTTGCAATCCGTGCACATGAGGTGACAGAGGGGACCCAAGGCGCGAAAGTACCCAACCTCCTGGAGCCCTCGCTGGGATCGGAGAGGCAAATGGCACCTCATCGGGACTTCCAGGGAACCCCGGCCACCTGGTCGCCCCATTGGAAAGCATTGCGTGAGACCAGATGGCTGGGCTCGAAAGTGCTTCCCACCCCGAGCCTTCGCGGTAGGGTTCCCGCCTGCCTGCCCACGCAAGGCAGGGCTCAGGGACACCGGCTGGGCCTCAGGCAAGGGGTGGACCACCAGAGCTCTCGGGCCTGGACGCCCGGGGGGGGTGGACTGCCTGGGACCCATTGGTCGCGTTGTAACAGTAGGTAGTTGTAATAGTATGCTTTGTAACATGGTACATCCGGTGCTGGGCTTTTCTGCCGCCGGCGCCGGGGATCGAACCGTGAGCTCCCCCCAGCGCAATGCGTTGTAACAGTAGTGCGTTGTAACAGGTGTATACCGGTATGGATGTACCATGTTACAACGCATACCATTACAACGCATTGCGCTGGGGGGCGCTCACGGTTCGAAAAGCCCAGCACCATGTGACTCTGAGGAATAGCTGACGCCGCGGCTAGGGCGGCTGACTCTGAAATCTGGAGATCACGGTTCGATCCCCGGCGCCGGCGGCAGAAAAGACCAGCACCATGTGACTCTGAGAAATAGCTGACGCCGCGGCTAGGGCGGCTGACTCGGAAATCTGGAGATCACGGTTCGATCCCCGGCGCCGGCGGCAGAAAAGCCCAGCACCATGTGACTCTGAGAAATAGCTGACGCCGCGGCTAGGGCGGCTGACTCGGAAATCTGGAGATCACGGTTCGATCCCCGGCACCGGCGGCAGAAAAGCCCAGCACCATGTGACTCTGAGGAATAGCTGACGCCGCGGCTAGGGCGGCTGACTCGGAAATCTGGAGATCACGGTTCGATCCCCGGCGCCGGCGGCAGAAAAGCCCAGCACCATGTGACTCTGAGGAATAGCTGACGCCGCGGCTAGGGCGGCTGACTCCGAAATCTGGAGAGCACGGTTCGATCCCCGGCGCCGGCGGCAGAAAAGCCCAGCACCATGTGACTCTGAGGAATAGCTGACGCCGCGGCTAGGGCGGCTGACTCTGAAATCTGGAGATCACGGTTCGATCCCCGGCGCCGGCGGCAGATTAGCCCAGCACCATGTGACTCTGGGCAATAGCTTGCTTAATCTTCCCGACGGCCCCTAGCGACCCTTACGGGTGATTGTGCGCTTTACAAATGTGGATTATTATTATTATTTGGCCCGATTCCGATCCGGTTCGTAAAAGCACATCCGCCCGAATCTGTCGGACGACCACGTACGCCCGGGGGAGGTCTGCCCAGGACCCGTGGAGCCCTTCCCGGGTACTTTGCAATGCCGTTGGCCTCCTGGAGATGGGTGCCCCGGACGCCCGGGGGAGGTCTGATCGGGACCCGTGGAGCCCTTCCCGGGTACTTTGCAATGCCGTTGGCCTCCTCGAGATGGGTGCCCCGGACGCCCGGGGGAGGTCTGCCCGGGACCCGTGGAGCCCTTCCCGGGTACTTTGCAATGCCGTTGGCCTCCTGGAGATGGGTGCCCCGGACGCCCGGGGGAGGTCTGCCCGGGACCCGTGGAGCCCTTCCCGGGTACTTTGCAATGCCGTTGGCCTCCTGGAGATGGGTGCCCCAGACGCCCGGGGGAGGTCTGCCCGGGACCCGTGGAGCCTTCCCGGGTACTTTGCCATGCCGTTGGCCTCCTGGAGAAGGGAGCCCCGGCTGCCTAGGTAGGTGTTTTCCAGGCACATCTGATCTGGTCCCCCCCAGGCAGAGAACTGCAAGAAGTGTCTGGGCATACCTTGTCCTTAGTAATCCGGAGGAAGGCTACCCCTCTTTCTTGGAATCCGTGCGCCCCGAGTGACAGAGGGGACCCAAGGCGCGAAAGTACCCGAGCTCCTGGAGCCCTCGCTGGGATCCGGGAGGCAAATAGCACCTCATCGGGACTTCCAGGGAAGTTCGGCCATCTGGTCCCCCCCCCATAGGAAAGCATTGCAGGAGACCAGATGGCCGAGGCGATCCTGGAGACCAGATGCCCGAGGGGATCCGGGAGACCAGATGGCCGAGGGGATCCCGGAGACCAGATGGCCGAGGGGATCCCGGAGAACAGATGGCCGGGCACGAGAGTCAAGCCAGCCGGTGCCACTCTGCACCCCGACGAAAAAGGGAGCTGGCGCCAGGGAACGGCAAGGTGGGGACCGGAGGCCCAGGGCCGTGGCACCCGACCTGGGGCCCGGACGGGCCCCTGGACCCAGCCTAGGCTCCGATGCACGGAGACGCAGGGGACGCCTTCCCGGGCCCTCCGGACCACCGTCCCGGGCACCCTGCCACGCAGCAGGACTAAGGACAGAGCCCGGGAGGTGAAGGCCGCCCTCCCCGGGCCCTCGGGGGCCCCGGCCGGAGCTGCTGAACTCAGCCGAGCGAGGGGAAGCTCCCCGGGCTCGAAGGAACCCCTGTCCTGGTCCTTTGGCAGTGCGGCAGGCCGGGGGACCGGGCCCAGGGCCGTGGCACCCGACCCGGGGCCCTGCCAGGCCCCCCCGGACCCCATCCAGGGCTTCCTGCCACGCGGCAGGCCCAGGGACGGATCCGGGGCTGGGGGGGGCATCCTGGCATGTCCAGCTGCCGGCTGAGGACGGCTAGGCCGAGGGGGGTCCCAGAATACCTTGTCCCTACCAATCCGGAGGAAAATTACCCTCCTTTCTCGTAATCCGTGCACGCGAGGTGACAGAGGGGACCCAGGGCGCAAACGTGCCCGACCTCCTGGAGCCCTCGCTGGGGTACGGGAGGCGAATGGCACCTCATCGGGACTTCCAGGGAAGTCCGGCCATCTAGTCGCCCCCATTGGAAAGCATTGCGGGGGACCAGATGGCCTAGGCGATCCTGGAGACCAGATGGCCGGGAGCGAAATGACGCCCAATCTGCCTGCCCCGGGCCTGTAGGGCTCGGGGGGCCACAGGGCTCGACGGCTCCGGGGCTCCGGGTCTCCGGGGCTGCAGGGCTGCAGGGCTCCGGGGCTGCTGGGCTCCAGGGCTCCAGGGCTCGGGGGCTGCAGGGCAGCAGGGCTCTGGGGCTCCGGGGCTCCGGGGCTGCTGGGCTCCGGGGTTGCAGGGCCCGGGACCCATGGAGCCCGTCCCGGGCTCTTCCCCACGCCGCGGGTCGGAGGAGGGAGCCCCGGACACCTGGGAGGTGTTGCCCGGGGCACATCCCATCTGGTCCCCGGCAGGGAACCACCAGCCCCGGGAGGGTGCCTGGGCATACCCTTGCACCTACTAATCCGGAGGAAAATTACCCCCCTTTCTTGTAATCCGTGCACGCGAGGTGACAGAGGGGGCCCAGGGCGCAAACGTGCCCGACCTCCTGGAGCCCTGGCTGGGATCCGGGAGGCAAATGTCACCCC
>NW_028247028.1:17500-25000 GCF_964263255.1 Lissotriton vulgaris | reverse complement strand
CCGGACCTATCGGAGGTCGGACTGTAGAAAAAAACTCGGAGAAAAGGAACCATCGGGAAGGGGCTGAGAGGCAGGTGCGTTCCCGGGCCCCTGGGGGCCCCGGCAGGCGGGCCCGGGTGCTGCCTGGCCCCGTCTCAGCATGGCCAGACCTCGCGGAGGCCTGCCTGAGCAAACTCGGAGGAAAAGGCCCATCGGCAAGGGGGCTGAGCGGCAGGTACGTACCCAGGCCCCTGGGGGCCCCGGCGGGCATGCCCGGGACCTGCCTTCCCCTGATTCAGAATCGCAAGACCACACGGAGGTCTGTCTGACCCTCTCCCTACTAATCCGGAGGAAAATTACCCCCCTTTCTTGTAATCCGTGCACTTGAGGTGACAGAGGGGACCTAAGGCGCAAAAGTGCCCGACCTCCTGGAGCCCTCGCTGGGATCCGGGAGGCAAATGGCACCTCATCGGGACTTCCAGGGAAGTTCGGCCATCTGGTCGCCCCCATAGGAAAGCATTGCCGGAGACCAGATGGCCGAGGCGATCCTGGAGACCAGATGGCCGAGGCGATCCTGGAGACCAGATGGCCGAGGGGATCCTGGAGACCAGATGGCCGAGGGGATCCCAGAGACCAGATGGCCGAGGGGATCCCGGAGACCAGATGGCCGAGGGGATCCCAGAGACCAGATGGCCGGGCACGAAAGTCAAGCCAGCCTATGTCACTCTGTGCCCCAACGAAAAAGTGAGCTGGCGTCAGTGAAAGGGCGGGTTGGGGACCGGAGGCCCAGGGCCTAGCACCCGACCCGGGGCCCGGACGGGCCCCTGGACCCAGCCTGGGCTCTAATGCCCGGAGACGCAGGGGAAGCCTCCCCGGGCCCTCCGGACCCCGTCCCAGGCACCCTGCCACGCAGCAGGACCAAGGACAGAGCCCGGGATGGGGAGGCCGCCCTCCCCGGGCCCTCGGGGGCCCCGGCCGAAGCTCCTGAACTCAGTCCGGCAAGAGGAGGCTTCCCGGGCACAACGGAGCCCCGTCCCGGGGCTTTGGCAGTGTGGCATGTCGGTGGACGGCGCCCAGGGCCGTAGCACACAACCCGGGGCCCGGCCGGGCCCCTGGACCCAGCCGGGGCTCCCGGGCCCGGAGGCGCAGGGGAAGCCTCCCCGGGCCCTCCGGACCCCGTCCCGGGCACCCTGCCACGCAGCAGGACCAAGGACAGAGCCCGGGATGGGGAGGCCGCCCTCCCCGGGCCCTCAGGGGCCCCGGCCGAAGCTCCTGAACTCAGCCCGGCAAGGGGAGGCTTCCCGGGCACAACGGAGCCCCATCCCGGGGCTTTGGCAGTGTGGCATGTCGGTGGACGGCGCCCAGGGCCGTAGCACACGACCCGGGGCCCGGCCGGGCCCCTGGGCTCCCAAGCCTGGAGGCGCAGGGGAAGCCTCCCCGGGCCCTCCGGACCCCGTCCCGGGCACCCTGCCACGCAGCAGGACCAAGGACAGAGCCCGGTATGGGGAGGCCGCCCTCCCCGGGCCCTCGGGGGGCCCCGGCCGAAGCTCCTGAACTCAGCCCGGCAATGGGAGGCTTCCCGGGCACAACGGAGCCCCATCCCGGGGCTTTGGCAGTGTGGCATGTCGGTGGACGGCGCCCAGGGCCGTAGCACGCGTCCCGGGGCCCGGCCGGGCCCCTGGGCTCCCAAGCCCGGAGGCGCAGGGGAAGCCTTCCCGGGCCCTCCGGACCCCGTCCCGGGCACCCTGCCACGCAGCAGGACCAAGGACAGAGCCCGGGATGGGGAGGCCGCCCTCCCCGGGCCCTCAGGGGCCCCGGCCGGAGCTGCTGAACTCAGCCGATGGAGGGGAGGCTCCCCGGGCTCGAAGGAAACCACGTCCTGGTCCTTTGTCAGTGCGGCAGGCCGGGGGACCGGGCCCAGGGCCGGGGCACCCGACCCGGGGCCCGGCCGGGCCCCCGGACCCCATCCAGGGCTTCCTGCCACGCGGCAGACCCAGGGACGGATCCGGGGCTGGCCCGGCATCCTGGCATGTCCAGCTGACGGCTGAGGACCGCTAGGCCGAGGGGGGTCCCAGAATACCTTGTCCCTACCAATCCGGAGGAAAATTACCCCCATTTCTTGTAATCCGTGCACACGGGGTGACAGAGGGGACCCAGGGCGCAAAAGTGCCCGACCTCCTGGAGCCCTCGCTGGGACCTGGGAGGCGAGTGGCACCCCATCGGGACTTCCAGGGAAGTCCGGCCATCTGGTCACAGCATAGGAAAGCTTCGCGGGCGACCAGATGGCCGAGGCGAGAGGGGCGACCAGATGGCCAGGAGCGAAATGACGCCAATCTGTCTGCCCCGGGCCTGTAGGGCTCAGGAGCTGCGGGGCCCCTGGGCTCTGGGACTGCAGGGCTCGGGGACTGCAGGGCTCCACGGCTGCAGGGCTCCGGGGCTCCGGGGCTCCAGGGCTCCAGGGCTCCAGGGCTCCAGGGCTCCAGGGCTCCAGGGCTGCAGGGCTCCAGAGCAGCAGGGCTCTGGGGTTGCAGGGCCCGGGACCCATGGAGCCCGTCCCAGGACCCATGGAGCCCGTCCCAGGCTCTTCCCCACGCCGCGGGTCGGAGGAGGGAGCACGGAAGCCTGGGAGGTGTTGCCCCGGGCACATCCCATCTGGTCCCTAGGAAGGGGACCGCCAGCACAGGCAGGCGGGCCCGGGTGCTGCCTGGCCCTGTCTCAGCATGGCCAGACCTCGCGGAGGCCTGCCTGAGCAAACTCGGAGGAAAAGGCCCATCGGCGATGGGGCTGAGAGGCAGGTGCGTACCCGGGCCCCTGGGGGCCCCGGCGGGCGGGCCCGGGTCCTGCCTTCCCCGGATTCAGAACCACCGGACCTATCGGAG
Organism: Lissotriton vulgaris; assembly: GCF_964263255.1. Taxonomy (NCBI): domain Eukaryota; kingdom Metazoa; phylum Chordata; class Amphibia; order Caudata; family Salamandridae; genus Lissotriton; species Lissotriton vulgaris. The sequence continues at coordinate 22,142 of NW_028247028.1, read as the reverse complement.
GTCGGAATGTAGGAAAAAAACTCGGAGAAAAGGAACCATCGGGAAGGGGCTGAGAGGCAGGTGCGTTCCCGGGCCCCTGGGGGCCCCGGCGGGCTGGCCCGGGTGCTGCCTGGCCCCGTCTCAGCATGGCCAGACCTCGCGGAGGCCTGCCTGAGCAAACTCGGAGGAAAAGGCCCATCGGCAAGGGGGCTGAGCGGCAGGTATGTACCCGGGCCCCTGGGGGCCCCAGCGGGCATGCCCGGGTCCTGCCTTCCCCTGATTCAGAATCGCAAGACCACACGGAGGTCTGACTGACCCTCTCCCTACTAATCCGGAGGAAAATTACCCCCCTTTCTTGTAATCCGTGCACTCGAGGTGACAGAGGGGACCCAAGGCGCAAAAGTACCCGACCTCCTGGAGCCCTTGCTGGGATCCGGGAGGCAAATGGCACCTCATCGGGACTTCCAGGGAAGTTTGGCCATCTGGTCTCCCCCATCGGAAAGCATTGCGTGCGACCAGATGCCCGAGCGGTACCGTGCGACCAGATGGCCGGGATCGAAAGTGCTTCACACCCCGAGCCTTCGTGGTGGGGCTCCTGCCTGCCTGCCTGCCTGCCTCCGTCCGCGGCGGACGGGAAAGACCATCCGCCATCCTAATTTACCCCAGGCTTAACGGGTCACCCTTAACATAGCCAGGACGATGGGGCCGATTATGATGGCGAACGGGAAAGACCGTCCGCGGAGGACGGGAAAGACCGTCCGCGGTGGCAACGGACAGGAAAGACCATCTGCAGGGCGGATGCGAAAGTGAAGGCCCGTCCCGGGCACTCGGCCATGCAGTGGAGAAGTGTGGCTCAATGGTTAGCGAGTCAGACCCTGATGCAGAGGTCTAGCCCGGGACCAGGGTTCGATTCCCCGCCTCGGCGGGTCTTGGGCTCAAAATCCCACGGAACTGATAATTTTCGCCTCGGTGCCTATCCCAATCATGGGGTCCCCCTCACCAGCCTGGGAGGGGTGTCCTGCCTTGCCCTGATTCAGAATCACCAGACCACACGGAGGTCTGACTGACCCTCTCCCTAGTAATCCGGAGGAAAATTACCCTCTTTTCTTGCAATCCGTGCACATGAGGTGACAGAGGGGACCCAAGGCGCGAAAGTACCCAACCTCCTGGAGCCCTCGCTGGGATCGGAGAGGCAAATGGCACCTCATCGGGACTTCCAGGGAACCCCGGCCACCTGGTCGCCCCATTGGAAAGCATTGCGTGAGACCAGATGGCTGGGCTCGAAAGTGCTTCCCACCCCGAGCCTTCGCGGTAGGGTTCCCGCCTGCCTGCCCACGCAAGGCAGGGCTCAGGGACACCGGCTGGGCCTCAGGCAAGGGGTGGACCACCAGAGCTCTCGGGCCTGGACGCCCGGGGGGGGTGGACTGCCTGGGACCCATTGGTCGCGTTGTAACAGTAGGTAGTTGTAATAGTATGCTTTGTAACATGGTACATCCGGTGCTGGGCTTTTCTGCCGCCGGCGCCGGGGATCGAACCGTGAGCTCCCCCCAGCGCAATGCGTTGTAACAGTAGTGCGTTGTAACAGGTGTATACCGGTATGGATGTACCATGTTACAACGCATACCATTACAACGCATTGCGCTGGGGGGCGCTCACGGTTCGAAAAGCCCAGCACCATGTGACTCTGAGGAATAGCTGACGCCGCGGCTAGGGCGGCTGACTCTGAAATCTGGAGATCACGGTTCGATCCCCGGCGCCGGCGGCAGAAAAGACCAGCACCATGTGACTCTGAGAAATAGCTGACGCCGCGGCTAGGGCGGCTGACTCGGAAATCTGGAGATCACGGTTCGATCCCCGGCGCCGGCGGCAGAAAAGCCCAGCACCATGTGACTCTGAGAAATAGCTGACGCCGCGGCTAGGGCGGCTGACTCGGAAATCTGGAGATCACGGTTCGATCCCCGGCACCGGCGGCAGAAAAGCCCAGCACCATGTGACTCTGAGGAATAGCTGACGCCGCGGCTAGGGCGGCTGACTCGGAAATCTGGAGATCACGGTTCGATCCCCGGCGCCGGCGGCAGAAAAGCCCAGCACCATGTGACTCTGAGGAATAGCTGACGCCGCGGCTAGGGCGGCTGACTCCGAAATCTGGAGAGCACGGTTCGATCCCCGGCGCCGGCGGCAGAAAAGCCCAGCACCATGTGACTCTGAGGAATAGCTGACGCCGCGGCTAGGGCGGCTGACTCTGAAATCTGGAGATCACGGTTCGATCCCCGGCGCCGGCGGCAGATTAGCCCAGCACCATGTGACTCTGGGCAATAGCTTGCTTAATCTTCCCGACGGCCCCTAGCGACCCTTACGGGTGATTGTGCGCTTTACAAATGTGGATTATTATTATTATTTGGCCCGATTCCGATCCGGTTCGTAAAAGCACATCCGCCCGAATCTGTCGGACGACCACGTACGCCCGGGGGAGGTCTGCCCAGGACCCGTGGAGCCCTTCCCGGGTACTTTGCAATGCCGTTGGCCTCCTGGAGATGGGTGCCCCGGACGCCCGGGGGAGGTCTGATCGGGACCCGTGGAGCCCTTCCCGGGTACTTTGCAATGCCGTTGGCCTCCTCGAGATGGGTGCCCCGGACGCCCGGGGGAGGTCTGCCCGGGACCCGTGGAGCCCTTCCCGGGTACTTTGCAATGCCGTTGGCCTCCTGGAGATGGGTGCCCCGGACGCCCGGGGGAGGTCTGCCCGGGACCCGTGGAGCCCTTCCCGGGTACTTTGCAATGCCGTTGGCCTCCTGGAGATGGGTGCCCCAGACGCCCGGGGGAGGTCTGCCCGGGACCCGTGGAGCCTTCCCGGGTACTTTGCCATGCCGTTGGCCTCCTGGAGAAGGGAGCCCCGGCTGCCTAGGTAGGTGTTTTCCAGGCACATCTGATCTGGTCCCCCCCAGGCAGAGAACTGCAAGAAGTGTCTGGGCATACCTTGTCCTTAGTAATCCGGAGGAAGGCTACCCCTCTTTCTTGGAATCCGTGCGCCCCGAGTGACAGAGGGGACCCAAGGCGCGAAAGTACCCGAGCTCCTGGAGCCCTCGCTGGGATCCGGGAGGCAAATAGCACCTCATCGGGACTTCCAGGGAAGTTCGGCCATCTGGTCCCCCCCCCATAGGAAAGCATTGCAGGAGACCAGATGGCCGAGGCGATCCTGGAGACCAGATGCCCGAGGGGATCCGGGAGACCAGATGGCCGAGGGGATCCCGGAGACCAGATGGCCGAGGGGATCCCGGAGAACAGATGGCCGGGCACGAGAGTCAAGCCAGCCGGTGCCACTCTGCACCCCGACGAAAAAGGGAGCTGGCGCCAGGGAACGGCAAGGTGGGGACCGGAGGCCCAGGGCCGTGGCACCCGACCTGGGGCCCGGACGGGCCCCTGGACCCAGCCTAGGCTCCGATGCACGGAGACGCAGGGGACGCCTTCCCGGGCCCTCCGGACCACCGTCCCGGGCACCCTGCCACGCAGCAGGACTAAGGACAGAGCCCGGGAGGTGAAGGCCGCCCTCCCCGGGCCCTCGGGGGCCCCGGCCGGAGCTGCTGAACTCAGCCGAGCGAGGGGAAGCTCCCCGGGCTCGAAGGAACCCCTGTCCTGGTCCTTTGGCAGTGCGGCAGGCCGGGGGACCGGGCCCAGGGCCGTGGCACCCGACCCGGGGCCCTGCCAGGCCCCCCCGGACCCCATCCAGGGCTTCCTGCCACGCGGCAGGCCCAGGGACGGATCCGGGGCTGGGGGGGGCATCCTGGCATGTCCAGCTGCCGGCTGAGGACGGCTAGGCCGAGGGGGGTCCCAGAATACCTTGTCCCTACCAATCCGGAGGAAAATTACCCTCCTTTCTCGTAATCCGTGCACGCGAGGTGACAGAGGGGACCCAGGGCGCAAACGTGCCCGACCTCCTGGAGCCCTCGCTGGGGTACGGGAGGCGAATGGCACCTCATCGGGACTTCCAGGGAAGTCCGGCCATCTAGTCGCCCCCATTGGAAAGCATTGCGGGGGACCAGATGGCCTAGGCGATCCTGGAGACCAGATGGCCGGGAGCGAAATGACGCCCAATCTGCCTGCCCCGGGCCTGTAGGGCTCGGGGGGCCACAGGGCTCGACGGCTCCGGGGCTCCGGGTCTCCGGGGCTGCAGGGCTGCAGGGCTCCGGGGCTGCTGGGCTCCAGGGCTCCAGGGCTCGGGGGCTGCAGGGCAGCAGGGCTCTGGGGCTCCGGGGCTCCGGGGCTGCTGGGCTCCGGGGTTGCAGGGCCCGGGACCCATGGAGCCCGTCCCGGGCTCTTCCCCACGCCGCGGGTCGGAGGAGGGAGCCCCGGACACCTGGGAGGTGTTGCCCGGGGCACATCCCATCTGGTCCCCGGCAGGGAACCACCAGCCCCGGGAGGGTGCCTGGGCATACCCTTGCACCTACTAATCCGGAGGAAAATTACCCCCCTTTCTTGTAATCCGTGCACGCGAGGTGACAGAGGGGGCCCAGGGCGCAAACGTGCCCGACCTCCTGGAGCCCTGGCTGGGATCCGGGAGGCAAATGGCACCCCATCGGGACTTCCAGGGAAGCCCGGCCATCTAGTCGGCCCTATAGGAAAGCTTTGCGGGCGACCAGATGGCCAAGGGGAGAGGGCCGACCAGATG